>NW_007241045.1:0-510 GCF_000164805.1 Carlito syrichta
TAGTTAGCGAGCTGGATAGTCATCTGAATTAACAAGCTAGCAACCCAGCAAGGCAGATGGTTAGCCAGCTGATTAACTACCTGACTTAATTAGCTAGCTACTCAGTTAGCCAGTTGACTTTACTAGCTGAAATAAGTAGCTAGCTACATAGCTAGCTAGCTAGCTACATAGCTAGCTATCTAGCTAGCTAGCCCACTTAAGTACCTGACTTAAATAGCTGGTTGGCTGACATAACTAGATGACTTAACTGGCTATCTACCTAGCTAGCCAGCTGACTTTACTGGCTGAAATAACTATCTAGCCAACTATCTAGACATCTGACTTAACTAGATTTTTAACTGGCTAGCCAACTGATGTAAAGAGATGACTGAACAAGTTAGCTACCTGGTTAGCCAGCTGACTTAACTAGTTGTTGTACAAGCTAGGCAGCTGACCATCCAGGTGACAAATCTAGCTGACTTAACTAGATATCCAGACAGCTAGGCATCTGACTTAACCAGTTCTGTACCT
>NW_007241046.1:0-748 GCF_000164805.1 Carlito syrichta
TGCTTTCTCAGCTTACTTAACTAGGTGAATTAACTACCTAGCTAGCTGGTTACAGAGCTGACATAACTATATACCTACTTAGCTAGCAAGCTGTTAAGCCAGCTGTCTTTACTATCTGACTTACCTAGCTAGCCAGCCAGACTTCCAGCTGACTTAATTGCCTAGCTACCTAGCTAGCCAACTGACTTAACTAGCTGAAATAACTAGTGAGCCAGCTGGCTACGCATCTGACAAGAACAGCTTTTTAACTAGCTAACCAGCTGGCTAGAAAACTGACTTCACCACCTCACTTAACTAGCTAACCAGCTGGTTAGCCAGCTGACTAAACTAACTGACTTTACTAACTGGCCAGCTGGCTAGCCAGCTGACTTAATTGCCTAGCTACCTAGATAGTCAGCAGCCTAGCCAGCTGACTTCAACAGCTGATGAATCTAAGTAGCCAGCTGGCTAGGTAGCAGAGTTAACTAGCTCCCTACCTACCTAGACAGCTTGATAGCCAGCTGACTTAACTAGCTGAAATAACTAGATAACCTGATTGCTTGTCAGCACACTTAAATACCTACCTACCTACATAGCCCTCTGTCTTGACAACTGATTTAACTACCTAATTACCTAGCTAACTGGCTGGCCAGCGAGTTGACTTAACTACATGACTTAACTAGCTAGCCAGCTTGCTAGTCACCTGATTTAACTAGCTAGGTACCCTGCTAGGTAGCTGGCTAGCCAGATGACTAAACTAACTTACTTA
>NW_007241047.1:0-1434 GCF_000164805.1 Carlito syrichta
CCTACCTACCTAGACAGCTTGATAGCCAGCTGACTTAACTAGCTGAAATAACTAGATAACCTGATTGCTTGTCAGCACACTTAAATACCTACCTACCTACATAGCCCTCTGTCTTGACAACTGATTTAACTACCTAATTACCTAGCTAACTGGCTGGCCAGCGAGTTGACTTAACTACATGACTTAACTAGCTAGCCAGCTTGCTAGTCACCTGATTTAACTAGCTAGGTACCCTGCTAGGTAGCTGGCTAGCCAGCTGACTAAACTAACTTACTTAACTGGCTAGATATCTATCTAACCAAGCGACTCAACTAGCTAGTTACCTAGCTAGCCAGCTGGATGGCCAGATGACTTAACTAGCTGATTTAACTAGCTAACCAGCTGCCTGGTCAGCTGAATTAACTAGCTGACTTAACCACCTAGTCAGTTGGCTAGCCAGTTGACTTAACTAGTTAGCTACCTAGCTAGTCAGCTGGCAAGCTAGCTGAATTAACTAGCTGACGTAAATAGCTAGCCAGCTGGCTAGCCAGCTGACTCAACTAGCTTGCTACCTAGCTATCCAGCTGGAAAGCCAGCTGACATAACTAGTTGACTCAGCTGACTGAATTAAGTAGCTAGCCAGCTGGCTAGCCAGCTGTCTTAACTAGCTCTCTATCAAACTAGCTAGCTGGCTAGTCAGCTGACTTTCCTAAGTGACTTAATTAGCTTGCCACCTAGGTAGCCAACTGATTTAAGTAGATCGCTACCTAGCTAGACAGCTGGCTTGCCAGCTGACTTAACTAGCTGAGTTAACTAGCTGGCCTGCCTACCAATCAGCTGAATTAACTAGCTTGTTATATATCTAACCAGCTGGCTAGCCAGCTGACTAAACAAGATGACTTTAAGAACTAGCCAGGCGTCTAGCCAGCTGAGTTAATTAACAAGTTACCTAGCTAGCCAGCTGGCTAGCCAGCTGACCTACGCAGGTTACTAAACTAGCTAGCCAGTGGATTAGACATCTGACTTAACTATCTAGCTACCTAGGTAACCAGCTGTCTAGTCAGCTGACTAAACTAGGTGACTTAACTAGCTAGCCTCTTGGCTAGCAGGCTGACTTAACAGCTTAGGTACCTAGCCAGTCAGCTGCATAGCTAGCTGACTTAACTAGCTAGCTACTTATGTATCCCACTGGTTTGCCAGCTGACTTAATTACCTAGGTACCTATGTAACCAGCTGCCTAGTGAGATGACTTAACAAGGTTACTTAATTTGCTATATAATGGGCTAGTCAACTGACTTAACTAGTTAGCTACCCAGCTAGGCAGCTGGCTAGCCAGCTGAATTAACTCGCTGACTTATCTAGGTAGCAAGTTGACTTAACTAGCTGACTTAGTCAGCTAGCTACCTAGCTAGCCAGCTGGCTTATCTAGCTGGCTTAACTAGCTATCTAGCTAGG
>NW_007241047.1:2453-5874 GCF_000164805.1 Carlito syrichta
ACCCATTAGTTAACTAGCTAACATCGTGACTCCACCTGCTGAATTAAAACGTTAGCTAAGTAGCTAGCTCGATGTCTTAACCAGATTACTAAATTAGAAAGCTGACTTAACTAGCTGACTTAGCTAGCTGACTATGTGGCTAGCTGTCTTAACTGGGTGACTTAACTAGTTAGCTAGCTGACTTTACTACCTGAATTAAAGAGTTAGCTAACCATTTAACTAGCTGAATAACGGGCTGACTTAACTAATTGGCAAACTAGTTAGGTAGTCTTAAATATCTGACTTAAATAATTAACTAACTAGTGAGCTAAATGACTTAGCTAGCTGAACTACCTAACTAGCTACTTAGCTAGCTCACTTAGCTTGCTGACATAACTACTAAGCTTACGAGATAGTTAAATGAATTAACGAGCTGGTTAATGAGTTAGATAACTGTCTTAACTGGTTGCTAAAGGAGTATAATAACTGACTTAACTAGTTGGTTAACGTGTTAGCTAGTTTACTTAACTTGTTGACTGATAAGTCGGCTGACTAGTTAGCGGGGTTAGCATATTGGATGCCTTCTTGGTCACCCTATTAGCTGGCTTAACATGTTGGTCCTCTAATCAACTGACATAGTTTGGATAACTAGATGGCTGAGGAATTGGCCCCATAGTTAGTTCGGTTAAATAGTTGGCTGGCTAGTTTGCTAACCTAATTATTCGGCCGAATAGTTGACCGAATATTTAGCTGACCTAACAAGTCGGCCGAATATTTAGCTGACCTTAGTTGTCAGCTGCCAAGTTGGCCCAGTAGTTGGCCGATTGGTTAGCTGTCTTAACTAGTTGCCTGGCAGGCAGGCCATTGGTTAGCTGAGTTACCTAGGTGGGCATAATGGGGATCCGAAAAATGAGCTAACAACTAGTTGGCTGGTAAGTGAGCTGACTGGTCAGCTGAATTTACTATTCAGCTGATGAGTGAGCTGATGCATGTGCTGCCATAACTAGTTGACTGGCGAGTGAGTCGATTGGTGACCTGACTTAACTAGTCTACTGCCGAGCAAGCCGACTACATAGCTGACTTGGCCTGTGAGTGAGCTGGCAAGTTAGTTGACCTATTGACTGGTGAGGGCACCGACTAGTTTGCTTACCTGTTAGCAGGCGAGTGAGCCGACTAATTAGCTGACCTGATGGAAAGTGATGGGACCCACTAGATAGCTCACCAGCTAGTTGAGTTGCTAGCCGACTAGTTAGCTAAGTAACTAGCAGATTTGCTAGCTGAGTTAACTAGCTAGCTGACTAGCTACCTGACTATCTTGCTGACTAATATCTAGCAAACAAGCTATCTAGCTATATAGTTAGTTGACTTAACAAGCTAGCAAACTGACTATTTAGATGGCTAGCTGATTTAACTTTCTACCTGACTAGCTAGCTGAATAGGTAGCTGAATTCACTGGCTAGCTGACTAGCAACCTGACTAGCTAGCTGACTTAACTAGGTACCTGAATATTTAGCTGAATTGCTAGCTCACTTAAATAGCTAGCTGGCTAGCTAGTTGACTTAACTTGCTATCTAACTAGTTAGCTGGCTATCTAGCTAGCCAGCTGACTTAACTAGCTAGCTACTTGGTTGGCTATATGGCTAGCCAGCGGTCTTAACTAGCTAGCTACCTGGCTGGATAGTTGGCTAGGCAGCTGGCAATCTAGCCAGCGGGCTGGCCACCTTGTTAGCCAGTCAGCTTAAAGAGTGAGCCAGCTGGTTTGACAGTTGGATTGTCAGACGGCTTAAATAGCAAACCGGCTGGTCAGACAGTGGGATATCCAGCTGGCTTAAATAGGCAACCACCCTCCTGGTCAGCCGGCTAGCCAGCCGACTTAACTAGTTGGCCACCTATGTGACCAACCCAGCAAACCAACCGGCTTAACTTGCCAGTCACCTAGCTAGCCAAGTGGCTAACCAGCTGTCTTAACTAGCTGACTTAACTAGATAGCCATCCGGCTAGCCAGCTGCCTTAACTAGCATGCCATCTAGTGAGCCAGATAACTAACCACCTCACTTAAATCACTGACTTAACTAGCTAGCTAGCCAGCTAACCTGCTGATTTAATTAGCTAGCTACCTACCTAGACAGGTCACTAACCAGCTGACTTAACTAGATGACTTAACCAGCTAGCTAGCTGGCAAGCCAGCTGACTTAACTTGCTAGCTACCTAGCTAGCCAGGTGGCTAGCCATTTGAATTAACTAGCGGACTTAACAAACTAGCCATTTGGCTACCCAGCTGACTCAACTAGCTGATTTAACTCATTAGCCAGCTGGCTAGCCACCTAACTTAATTGCCTAGCTACCTAGCTAGCCAGCAGCCTAGCCAGCTTATTATTTAGCGGACTTAATGATGTAGCCAGCAGACTTAACTACCTATCAGCCTAGCTAGATACCTGGATAGCCAGTTGACTTAAGTAGTTGACATAACTAGATAGCTTAAAGGCTAGGCAGCTGACTTAAATAGCTACCTACCTACATAGCCTGCTGGCTTTCCAGTGAATTGACTTAACTAGTTGACTTAACTAGCTAGCCAGCTGGGTAGCCAGCAGATTTAACTAGATAGCTACCCTGATAGGCAGCTGGTTAGCCAGCTGACTTAACTGTCTTGACTAGCTAGTGAGCTGACTTAACTAGCTAGCTACCTAGCTCGACAGCTGACATAACGAGATGACTTAAGTAGCTAGCTACCTAGTTAGAATGCTGTATGGCCAGGTGACTTAACCAGCTGTCTTAACCAACTAGCCAGCTGACTTAACTAGCTAGCCACCTGGCAGGCCAGCTAAATTAGCTGACTGATTTAACCAGCTAGCCAGTTGGCTAGCCAGCTGAGTCAAATATCTAGCTACTTAGCTAGCCAGCTGAGGAGCCAGCTTAAATAACTAGCTGATGTAACTAGTTAGCCAGCTGGCTAGACAGCTGACTTAACTATCTTGCTACTTAGTTAGCCAGCTTGTTAGCCAGCGGAATTAACTAGTTGGTTTAACCAGCTAGACAACTGGCTTGCCAGCTGACTCAACTAGCTGACTTATCTAGTTAGCCATCTAGCTAGCGAGCCAACTTAATTAACTCTCTACATAGCTAAATAGCTGGCTAGCCACCTGACTTACCTAGCTGACTTAATTAGGTAGCCACCTGGCTAGCCGACAACTAGCTCTCTACCCAGCTCCCAGCTGGCTTCCCAGTTGTCTTTATTAGCTGGCAAAAATACCTGGCCTGCGTGCCAATCAGCTGAATTAACTATCTTGCTATATAGCTAGCCAGGTGGCTAGCCAGTTGATTTAACTAGTTGACATAAGAAGCTAGCCAGGCCGGGCTCAGTGGCTCAGCCTGTAATCCCGCGCCTTTGGGAGGCTGAGGTGAGTGAATTGCCTGAGCCCGCGGGGTCGAGACCCGCTTGGGC
>NW_007241048.1:0-407 GCF_000164805.1 Carlito syrichta
CAGCTGGCTAGCTAGGTAGTTAGCTAGGTAGCTAGATGGTTAAGACAGCTAGTCAACCCAACTGTCTAACCAAGTAGCTAGCTGGTTAAGTAAGCTAGTTAAGTCAGCTTGCTATCTAGTTAAGTCAGTGATTTAAATCAGTTGGTTGCCAGCTGACTTAACTAGCTGACTTTATCAGCTAGTCAGGGATTTAATCAGCTAGTCAGCTGGCTAGCAAGCTGAATAAACTTGTAGACTTAACTAGATACCTATCTGCCATAACTAGCTTATTTATATAGCTAACTAGAAAGATGGGTAGCCATCTTACTTAACTAACTTTTTAACTAGCTAACCAGCTGGATAGCCAACTGACTCAATGTACTGATATAAATAGCTAGCCTGCCAGTTGCCAGGTGACTTAACAAGCT
>NW_007241049.1:0-727 GCF_000164805.1 Carlito syrichta
CGGAGGTAAAATTAACAGAACTTGAAATTAACCATCTTAAAGTGCACAATGGGGCTGAGTGCGGTGGCTCAGGCCTGCCATCCCAGCACTTTGGGAGGCTGAAGCAATGGGATCACCTGAGCTCAGGGCTTTGTGACCAGCCCAGGCAACTTGACGAGACCTCGTCTCTACAATAAACCAAAAACTAAGCTGAGTGGTAGCGTGTGCCTGCAGTTCTGGCTGAGGCGGAAGGATCGCCGGAGCCCAGCAGATTGAGGTTGCGGTGTCCGTGAGCATGCCTCTGTGCTCCAGCCTGGGTGACAGAGGGAGACTCTGACTCAAAAAAAAAAGTACATGACTGGGCATAGTAGCTCAGCCTGTCATCCCAGCACTTTGTGTGGCTGAGGTGAGAGGACTGCCTGAACCCAGGGGTTTGAGACCAGCCTGGGCAACTTGGCAGGACCTTGTCTCTACAATTAAAAAAAGTTAAACAGGCATGATGGTGAGCACTTGTAGTTCTAGCTACTTGGAAGGCTGCGGCAGGAGAATGCCTGAATCCAGGAATCTGCAGTAGCTGTGATCATGCCACTGTACTCCAGCTGGGCAACAGAGACTCCCACTCAAAATAAATAAATACATAAATAAAATACACATTTCAGGGGTGTTCAGTACATTTCCGCTGTCCCACCCCGGCCAAATCCTGAAAGTTCTGGCCTTATCACGCCATCGGAAAACCCTCCCCTCCCCC
>NW_007241050.1:0-6282 GCF_000164805.1 Carlito syrichta
ATGTATTTTATTTTGAGTCAGAGTCACTCTCTGTCACCCAGGCTGGAGCACAGAGGCATGCTCACCGACACTGCAACCTCAATCTGCTGGGCTCCGGCGATCCTTCCGCCTCAGCCAGAACTACAGGCACACGCTACCACTCAGTGTAGTTTTTGATTTATTGTAGAGACGAGGTCTTGTCAAGTTGCCTGGGCTGGTCGCAAAGCCCTGAGCTCAGGTGATCCCATTGCTTCAGCCTCCCAAAGTGCTGGGATGGCAGGCCTGAGCCACCGCACTCAGCCCCATTGTGCACTTTAAGATGGTTAATTTCAAGTTCTGTTAATTTTACCTCCATGAAGAAAGAGAACGAACCCCTTCTTCTACACAGCTCACAAAGGGTCAGAATCCACTTCATGAAGTGAGGGGGGGACAAACAGAGCAAACGGTCAACACTGTCAGGCCTGTGCGGGGCAGGAGAGGCCTCTGGTCCTCAGTCTCTGTCTAAAACCACCTCCTGGGGTCCATGGGACACCACCAGTGGGGAACAGTGACCAAGTGGGCCGGCACATGCTTCCTTCATGCGTGTGTGTCCTTTCTCCCATTGGGCCACCTACACCACTGCTGAAGTATGTGCCGAAGACATGACTTTACGGGATCTGCTCATTCTCCTGATGAGAAAACTGAGGCCAGGCCTGCCGGAGCTGGTGGTACAGACAAGACCAAGAGAAGGCCCGACCTCCACTTCCGTTCTCCCGTCTAAGCCTCCCCTGCTCCTCCATGGCAAGACCATGGGGACCGGTGCTGTGGGCCCATCTCTCTCATGGCCAGACTCCTTACCACCCACAAAACATCCTCCCTTCTATTCCCTGGCCCCACCCAGGTCACCAATCAGAGAGGTCACCAGGGCAAACTGAAATCAGCTTAGCAACAGTGACCATGTAAAACTGTTCAGAAACAGAATTAAGATAAATGATGCTTACCGGCCAGACCACAATACTGGGTCCCATAATAGCATCAAATTCCAAAGTGTCATTCCCCCATCCCACGTGATCTTTCTGGACCCAGAGAGTGACACACAAGGCAGCAGCTAGGAGGGGATGGGACACAGACCAGACCCGCCAGAAGCTGGGCAGGTTGTCACAGTCATGACTCCTCCCTGGACCTGCCAGTGTGGACAGTCTTCTCCCACAACACCCCTGGGTGTGGTCACACCATCCCCTTCAGCCCTGTCACCAAGAGCAAATAGACAGTGGCCACTGTGACTCAAACAGAAGATGCAGAAATGTGCAGCTGGCCTTCTTGTGCAAGGAAACCAGCTCCATGTGGAGACCCCATGACCACCAAGTGACCAGGCCCAGGCCAGACCACCATCTGGCCCCCATGGCCAACTCACAGAATCATTAGCTAAACAGATCAGGAATGGCATACTGCTCTCCACGGGCCAAGACTATCTTTGCAATAAAGTTTTTTTAGGATACAACCATGCCCACTTACTTTGGCCACTTTTTTGCTACAGGGGAAGGGAAGACACAGACCCCATGACTGGCAAGCACAAATTACTCTCTGGCCTGAAGCATGACATTTTTCCCTGTTTTGTTGTTTTGCCCAAAGCTTTGGGGTAGTTTGTGACACAGCAAATATTAATCAATACACAAACCTGGCCGGGCTTGGTGGCTCAGCCTGTCATCTCAGCACTTTGGAAGGCTGAGGCGAGTGGATTGCCTGAGCCCGCGGGTTCGAGACCCACCCGGACAACTTGGCGAGACTTCGTCTCTACAATAAAAAAAATATGATCCAGGCATGGTAGTGCACACCTGTAGTTCCAGCTTCTTAGAAGGCTGAGGCAGAAGGATCGCTGGAGCCCAGCAGGTTGAAACTGCGGTGGCTGGGAGCATGCCACTATACTCCAGTTGGATGACAGAGTGAGACTCCAACTAAAAACAAGCAAACACACAAAAAACACACAAGCCTGAGTTTATCAGCTATGTATCGGCCATCTCTATCCCACAGATCAGGAAGCTGAGGGTCACAGGGTGAAGGGTCCAGTCGCTTGCCCATGGTCACACCGGGGTGAATCCATGGGGCATCCAGCAAGGTGGGAGTTAACCCTGTGTGTCTGACATTCAAATCCCCAGTCCCTCCATGCAGGCTGCTCCCAACGCAGTCCCCAGTTCAGTTTTTCTCCATCTCCTCTTCCCTGCCCTCTCCTCTCTCTCATCAATAAAAGATGGCGGGGTAAAATTTCAGGTGAATAAAAAGCTCATCTGTGTCAGGAAGAGCCACTGTCAGCTGAGGAGGCTGATGTGGAGAGATGCACTTGGTACCCAGGCTCGGGTGGGAACAGGGGTGGCAGGGCCACTTGAGCTCCCAGAGGACAGGGGACCACTTGCAGCTTCAGCACACAAGGGGTGTAGGAGTGGTTCTGGCTGGCCCCCAGGACTGTCGATGCCCCCACAAGGAAAATTGGTGGGAAATGTCACCGGGCATCCCACCCCTCCAGCACACACTGTCTTCCCAGCACTCTGGGAGACCGAGGCGGGAGGACCACTTGAGCCCAGGAGTTCAAATTCAGCCTGGGCCATATCACAAGACCTCATCTCTACAAAAAAATCAAAAATAGCAGGGCATGGTGGCAAGCCCCATCCCAATAGGCCAGTGGAAGGATCAGGGGAGACAAGTATGACATAGATGTCACGATCCACGCGTTGTGTAGATGGTACCAACACCAATCATGACCCCAAGTGCCATTGACACCGCAAGGGGCTTATTTCCATCTCGACTTTATGTAAGTAACTTTGCCCAATGTGCTCAGTCAAGTGAGATGTGTTAGTGCCCCCATTTCAAGGATGAGGGAATCGAGGCCCAGAGAGGTCCACAGGCTGGCCCCAGGTCACACAGCACAGAGCTGCTGGTTAATACAACCCCTACCTACTCAAGGGACACGCGGGCATGCTGTGAGGGGTGTGAGACCAAACAACCCCAAAACCCAAAGATTTTCCAGGGCAAGACCAGAGAGGAAGGGGGCCCCTCCTGGCTGGAGCTGTGCTGCCTACTTGGCTACAATTCTCCAGATAGAGATCCATCACCCGCATGTAGAAAGAGTGACACTCCTTTCTACAGGGACAAGCATGATGTCCGGGCTCCAGGTTTGCCCGAATCTCTCAGCAGAAGCCCTTGAAGAGCTGTAGCCTTCTGTGGACTCCTGCCTCCATCCCCGCTGCCTTCACTTACTCTGAAGGGCTCTGGGACAGTGGCGATGCAGACACAGGGTTACCGGGCCAGATTTCATGAACAGGGGAAGATCAAGGTACAGGTTACACAACCACCTTGTTAGACCCAGAGGCTTCAGATTGGGGTGCATGGACCCAGTCCAACTGGAACCAGCTCAGTCTAATGCAGACATGCCCAACCCATGACTGGCAGGCCATAAGCGGCCCGAGACAGCTAGTCATGCATCCACACATCTTTCAATGTCATGTGTTTTTATCTTTTATTTTCTTTGTGACCCGTGCGTCATTCCACTTTTGAAGTTCACCATCATGGCTTATTCCTGACATCGCTTTCTGAAGGCACATCCCTTGGTGAGCCGCGTTTTCAGTTACGAAGTGCACGGAGGACAAATTGAACAACTGATTCTGATGAGCACCTTGGGAACTAACAACTGAAACCACCTCCATGAACTCAGGCATCAATGGAT
This sequence comes from Carlito syrichta, assembly GCF_000164805.1. Taxonomy (NCBI): domain Eukaryota; kingdom Metazoa; phylum Chordata; class Mammalia; order Primates; family Tarsiidae; genus Carlito; species Carlito syrichta. The sequence continues at coordinate 3,677 of NW_007241050.1, forward strand.
TCGTCTTACAAAAACAAGGTCAAAATTTCCACTGGTTTTATATTGCTCTCATTTTTCTAAACTTTATAATAAAATAAAAGCATGTCTTGCCAGTCATGGTGGCTCATGCCTGTCATCCCAGCACTTTGGGAGACCAAGATGAAAGGATAGCCTGAGCCCACAGATTCAAAACCAGCCTGGAAAACATGACAAGACTTCATCTCTACAATAAATAAAAAAAACTAACCAGGCATGGAGGCACGTGCCTGTGTTTCCAGCTATTTGGAAGACTGAAGTGGAAGGATTTCCTGAGCCCAGCAGGTCGAGGCTGCAGTGGCCTTGAGCGAGCCACTGCACTCCAGCCTGCGCAATAGAGAAAAAAAAGAACTTTTTTTTACATAAAAGTACACACACACATACGTGAACACTAACGAGATTATATAATTTAGTGTGCAGCCCAAGACAACTCCTTTTTGCTCAGTGTGGCCCAGGGAAGCCATAATGTTGGACACTCCTCGTCTAAAGGGATGCAAAGTCTTTCCTGAAATTGAAGGCGCTGAGGCTCTGTGGCTCAACCTGCAATCCCATGCCTTTGGGAGGCTGAGGTGAGTGGATTACCTGAGCCCGTGGGTTCGAGACCCGCCTAGGCAGACGAGACCTCATCTCTGAAATAAATCAAAAAATCAGCCAGGCGTGGTAGCGCATGCCTGCAATTCCAGCTACTTGGAAGGCTGAGGCTGAAGGATCGCCGGAGCTCAGCAGGAGGCTGCGGTGGCTGGGAGCGGCCACGCCACTCCAGTTTGGGTGACAGAGTGAGACTCCAACTGAAAAAAAAAAGAAAGAAAGAAATTGAAGGCATTCCTGCCCCAGAACCAGGGAGCTGAGGGGTGCAAACCCAGGTGATGGGATACAAAACAAAGGGGGCAGTTCAAACACGGCACCTCCAGTAACTCTCCCCTTCAACCACGGCAGAAAAAAAATGGTACCGCATTTATAGTTTGTGATCGACTGTGCCCAGCAATGATTCCACCACCTTTTCAATTCAGAAGTGATTTTTTTGAAGTACTTAACAATTTTGGTCACAGGAAATGTTCTAAAAGTTGACTGATGTACATGTTTCTTGCACAGAAGTGTGCCAAGCTGATTTAAAAAGGTTCGTGAGCATACAAGTCTATTACCTTAAATAAAATTCTTTGGGGAAAGTGGCTGTATAAAATTCAAGAAAAGAAAAGAAAGGATGAAAATGTCCTGAGGCTGAATCATGCATCTGCCTATGAAAAGTGGGTGTGGAATCATAGTGGCTTATACAGCAGAAGGGAACTCAAGACTTGGGCAATAATTGCTTTCAAAGTATCAATATTTACCTCCTGGAGCCTCCACAAATATTGATACCTAGGAAGAAAAAAATTTTAGATGTTGACTTTAAAAAACACGGGAGAAGCCTGGGGAATGATTAATGGCAGAATCTGTAAGTGGGCAGAAAGGGGTTCGTTGCTCAATTCTCTTGGCTTTTCTGGATATGTGAATTTTTCATAAGAATATGTCGCAGATGCCGGGCTCGGTGGCTCAGCATGTAATCCCACGCCTTGGGAGGGTGAGGTGAGTAGATAGCCTGAGCCTGCAGGTTTGAGATCTGCCTGGGCAACTTGACGAGAGACCTCATCTCTACATTAAATCACAAAATTAGCTGGGCGTGGTAGCGCCCAGAGGGTCGAGGCTGCGGTGGCTGGGAGCCGCCACCACACTCCAGTCTGGGAGACAGAGTGAGACTCCAACTCAAAAAATAAAAATAAAAATGTCGCAGAAAGGTGTGAGAGGGAGAAATATGTTATGTTTTTTTTAAAAAAAGGCAGGCCGGTCTTGGTGGCTCAGCCTGTCATCCCAGTTCTTTGCAAGGCCAAGATGACTGGATTGTCTGAGCCCGTAAGTTGGTGAGACCTCATCTCTACCCAAAATCAAAAATTAGCTGGGCATGGTAGCACACGGCTGTAGTTACTGCTACTTGGAAGACTGAGTTGGAAGATTGCCAGAACCCAGCAGGTGGAGGCTGAGGTGACTGGGAACATGCCACTGTACTCCAGCCTGGGCAACAGAGTGAGACTCCAACTCAAAAAAAAAAGCAGACAGATCAAGATTACTCTTTCATGGCTGCCACCAGGCAAGGATGGGGGTGAGGCCTTTTTAAGCAACTTTCTCCAACTGCTATTCAGGCTCAATATGTGAGTGTGAGAGCTTCTCAAGTTATGCTCCCAGGACTCCCGAGGTCATAATCCTTCTGGAAGGCTTCAGGGCATTTTTTGTGTGTGCCAGAAATCAGAATTTCTGGGGGATGGGCCATGAACCCCTCTGCACCCCCAGACCTACCATTAGTGGGCTAATTCCACCTGGATGTGACTTTCTAACTCTGTCCCATCCTGTTCTGTGCAGTAACCTGCCACCATCAGATGACATCTGGCAGCCAAGGAGGGAGACCTGTCAGTCACTGCTGTCACTGCCACTGTCCACAAATTGCCCATGCACTCCTGGCACAGGCTTGTAAGAGCTTAATCTCAGCCGGGAGTGGTGACTCATGCCTGTCATTATAGCACTTTGGGAAACCAAGGTGAGAGAGGATTGCCTGAGCCTGG
>NW_007241050.1:6302-8386 GCF_000164805.1 Carlito syrichta
GCAGAACGATCACCTGAACTCAGTAGGTCGAGGATGCGGTGGCCTGTGAGCGTTGTTGGCACCGCACTCCAGCTTGGGTAAAGGAGTGAGACTCCAACTCTAAAAAACAAAAAAAGAGCTTTGCCTCCCAGGAATGACCTGCATGTCAGCTGGCCCATACCCGAGCATATCCACCTAGAGTAACTGGGATGCCATCCTGAGCCCTGGCTGGCCTCTGGGTGCTGGGCATGGGCATGTTCTCCACAGCCCTGTATGTCAGAAAGGCCCTCAAGGGGAGGGGAGCATTAGCACCCATGAAATGACTGTCCCTTCACCACATCCCCTGAATCTGCTTCCAACCACGGAGGCAACAAAACACAGATCACACCCAGAAATCTGATCAGAAAGTGGCAAGACAACGCACATTCTAGCCAACGCGTGGTTGCCTTTCCAGCTGGGTGACATGTGTTTAGTGGGGCAGTGTGGGTTTCAGGGCTGGGGCACCCACCACCCCAGGCTGCCTGGGGTGCAATCCCTGCTCCCCTACCTCCCTGGCTGTGTGGCCTAAGTCAAATGGCTTCACCCCGCTGAGCTTTGGGCTCCTGATCTGGGCAAAGGGACTAAGAACTCACTGTGGCTGTCTCCTAGGAAATCTGTGAGTTGAGGAGGGACGCAAGGGGACCACAACCACTGCCACGGCAGCTGACATCTTTACTGTCACTCTGGATGTCCCTGTCCCCACCCTCGGAGCCAGAATGGGATCATTCTGCCAAGGACCCACTCTGAGTCCCAGGGAAAGTCCACCAAACAAACCAGATGTCTTCCAGAATTTATTTGTTTGAGTAGGAGTCTCACTCTGTCGTTCAGGCTTGTCTCAAACTCCATGGCACAATTATGGCTCACCACAGCCTCGACTTCCTGTGCTCAGGAGATCCTCCCACCACAGCCTCCTGAATAGGACAGGCAGACAATTTCTTTATTGTTGGTAGAGATGAGGTCCAACTAGGTTGCCCAGGCTGATCTCCAACTCCTGGGATAAAACAATTTTCCTACCTCGTCCTCCCAGGTAGCTGGGACTAACAGGCACATGTCACTATGCCAGGCTGAATTTTTTTTTTTTTGTAGAGACAAGGTCTCGCCATGTAGCCCAGGCTGGTCTCGAACTCCTGGGCTGAGTCTCCAAAAGTGTTGAGATCACAGGCATGAGCCATGGCGCTCATCACCTTCCAGAGGTTTTTAGATCCCCACTATCACCCACCACAGGGTTGGGAACACTGTGTCCTGCAGCACCCAATGGCCACCACTGTCACAAGCCTTGTTATTTCTCTTCCCCTCATTGGAGTGAAAGTTCTGGGCACCAGCAACATGCAGGCAGCCCGGGTCTGGTGTTCATAAGCCAGGAGGGGTCCTAGCTGACCTCTCTTTTTTCTTTTTTCTTTCTTTTTTAAATTTTGAGTCAGAGTCTCACACTGTCGCCCAGGCTGGAGCACAGCGGCATGCTTGCGGCTACTGCAGCCTCAACCTGCTGGGATCAGGCAATCCTTCCACTTCTCCCTACCATGTAGCTGGAACTAGCACACCCGGCTAATTTTTTGATATATTGCAGAGACTAGATCTCACCAAGTTGCCCAGACTGCTCTCGAACCCATGGGCTCAGGCAATCCTCTTGCCTCGGCCTCCCAAAGTGCTGGGATGACAGACTTGAAGCTGAGCTCAATTTTATGTAACATACAGAGAAAATCAAACACACCCTAGGTCACCTATGACTGGCAGAGAATGGTCAGCCTCTTATGCTGGTGGACACATAGGGAACAGTGGCCTGATCTCAGGGATCATCCAGCTCTGGGGGGCTCGAAGCACATCACCCAATGTTTTTACATTATTTCAGCAAGCAGTTCATCCTCCCAGCACCTCAGGTGAAGGGCTGTGCCCTGAAGAAAAAGAAGATGGGTTTTTTGTTTGGTGTACCCCTCCTCCCTGCCCTCCACAAACTCATGAGTCAGTGGAGGCAGATATGGCCAGGAAATCTGCAGCACGTTATTTGGACCAAATAAGCCCCTCCGGGCTCCTCCCTGGGCACACAATCCCTGTTACAGGACACTTGG
>NW_007241050.1:8406-8955 GCF_000164805.1 Carlito syrichta
TCCCGCCTGAGTTTCCAAAAGTGTTGAGATCACAGGCATGAGCCATGGTGCTCATCCCTTTCCAGAGGCTTTTAGATCCCCACTATCACCCACCACAGGGTTGGGAACACTCTCTGTGTCCTGCAGCACCCAATGGCCACCACTGTCACAAGCCTTGTTATTTCTCTTCCCCTCATTGGAGTGAAAATTCTGGGCACCAGCAATATGCAGGCAGCCCGGGTCTGGTGTTCATAAGCCAGGAGGGGTCCTAGCTGACCTCTCTTTTTCTTTTTCTTTCTTTTTTTAAATTTTGAGTCAGAGTCTCACATTGTAGCCCAGGCTGGAGCAGTGGTATGTTTGCGGCTACCGCAGCCTCGACCTGCTGGGATCAGGCAATCCTTCCACCTCTCTCTTCCATGTAGCCGGAACTACAGGTAGGCACTAGCACACCCGGCTAATTTTTTGATATATTGCAGAGACTAGATCTCACCAAGTTTCCCAGACTGCTCTCGAACCCATGGGCTCAGGCAATCCTCTTGCCTCGGCCTCCCAAAGTGCTGGGATGACAGA
>NW_007241050.1:9815-11350 GCF_000164805.1 Carlito syrichta
CACCAGGTGACCTCTATATGCTGGTGGATGGACTAAGCACTGGAATAAAGAAATGAATGAATAGGAACCTCCTTGAAACTTCCCAAATATAAACAGAGTTTTCCAAAACAAACCATATCTGGAGACAGCAGGCAGAAAGCTCGCCCTCTGTCCCCACCACCCATGGGATCTAATTTGTTAAAAGCAACCGAGTGCTATCTGCAGAGTCCATGAGTATGGCCTTGACAGGCAAAATCACTTATTCACAGAGTTATTTTCATATTTGTATTCCACCATCCTTCCTTAGAGGCCCGAGAAGGCACTAAGGTCACCCCCCCATTTTTCCTCCTTAGAAAACAAGGAATTTCCCACTTAATAAAGGAACCCACTGGTTTTAGAATACCTCTTGCTGGGAGTTCCAGTATTCAGACACCACTGATAATGACTATCTAATTCCCACCAAGACAAGGGTCTCCTTCCCGCCTCCTTTAAGGACACTGTGACTTCTAGGATAAACGTCCACAACAGTCACCTATCAACAACGTGATCACAGCAATGCCCTGGACTCACACCGCCCCTTAACTAACCCAGAAGGCCCCAAGTTCCCTCCCCTCAGTCCAACTCAGGTCTCCAAAGGTAGTTGCCTGGAGAGGGTAAGAGAAGGTGCTTGAAACCAGCGAGGCCCCACGCTGTGCCTGCATGCAGTAGGACGTCACTAATTATTATCTGATTCAAACGGGAGAGGGCCTAAGTCAAGGCTGATGTACATCCTGCTCCTTTTAGGGCACAAAACTTCCCGCCCGGTGGGCAAAGTCCCGGGTCAAAGCCCAAGTCGACATCAGACGCTGGCCCCCACCGGGGAAATTGCCTCTGCACCTCCAAGCTTAATTAGCTAACTGGCCTCAAAGAGGTCACAAAAACTCGCAATTTTCCACCTTGAATTTCCTCCGCGCAGAAACCATTTTATTTTCAGATGGCCTTGGAGGACTCTCAGGACCCTGCTCGGGCTATGACCCCCGGGGTTCCAGGTGTGTGGCTCAGAGGCCCACCAGTCGAGCCCCGCTCCTCTTCAGTTCTACCCTTCCCCGAGCGCCCCCTTAAAAGTTCAGCATTGAAACCCACGGGCACAAGCACTCACTTCCCCCTCTGGGCGCCCCCAGCCAGGCAGAAGCGTGAACTTTCCTGCTTGCCCACTCACTCGGGCAGGGCGCTGCGGCCATCCGAAGGGTCCGCACCGAACCATCCGAACTCGGGCGACGAGGTCCACCGCGGACCCTGCACCCACCCCCCGACCCAGGCGGCGATACCACCGCGGGCATCGCTCCTTCCGAACTCTTGCGTTGAGGTCCAACGCTGCTTCCCATCCTCCGATCCACAGAGGGCTCCCTACTCTCCAAACTCTGGCAGCGAGACCACCACGGATCCCGCACCCTCTGAACTCAGGGGGCAGGACCCACGGCGCCCCACCCGCCTCCGATCCCGGCGGCAAGACCCACCGCTGTAGTCAAACCTGCTGGGTGAGTCTGGAGGCCACAGCATGGGTGGCGAGGGCGGGG
>NW_007241050.1:11535-12191 GCF_000164805.1 Carlito syrichta
ACCCCGGGAGCGGAGACCCAAGTCACCTGCGTGGTCCCAGGGATACGGCGGGCAGCGCCAGGAGCGCCCGAGGTACCCGATCGCAGGAGACAAAGGCGATGACCCTAGGCTTGCGTCCACACCGTTCCCAGCTTCCCAGACCAGCCCCTGCCCCAGAAGAAGGCAGTGGGGGGAATCTACGGAGAGTTGCTCCCCCACTCGGATTCGCGCATCACCTCCCGGCTCCCTCCCCCCACCACGACTCAGGACCACGAAGACTCGTCAGTCGGTGCTCCAGGAATGCGGACACTCCCAAAATGCCGCCAGAGAGCCGGGTTGGGTGCTCACAGTCCCCCAACCCCGCTCCGCACGTGACCCCTGGCCGCTGCCTCACGTCCTATGCGCGTCAGGCGACTCCGAGCCCCGGGAGCACTGACATCCGTGCACACCTGGCTTGGTTGCGAGTACCCGGGAGGCGCTCTGCCCGGCCCTGCCCAAGCGCGGGAGCCGCCGCCACCACCACAGCTCAGGTGTCATGTTAGGGGCGGGAGGGGGGGCTCCGCCATGCATGGGCTGCGGGCACCCACAGGCGAGGTTGGGGGTGGGGCTCCCTCACGGCCCAGAGGACTTGGCACTCCCGGGTCCCGGATCCCGCCCCGCCTCTCCTACTCCTCCCC
>NW_007241050.1:12357-15200 GCF_000164805.1 Carlito syrichta
CCCCCCGGGAAACGAGGCCGACGAGAAAGTCCCTGAGTTTTGCAGAGCTGGGTTCATTCCGCCGATTATCACAAACGCAGTTGGCCCCGACCGAGCGTTTTATTTTTTATTTATTTTATTTATTTTATTTTTTATTTTTTTGAGTTGGAGTCTCACTCTGTCGCCCAGACTGGAGTGAAGTGGCCGCTCCAGGCCACCGCAGCCTCGACCTGCTGGGCTCCGGCGATCCTTCCGCCTCAGCCTTACAAGTAGCTGGAACTACAGGCGCGTGCTACCACGCCCTGCTTATTTTTTGATTTATTGTAGAGATGAGGTCTCCCCTGCCCAGGCGGGTCTCGAACTCGCGGGCTCAGGCAATCCGCTCACCTCAGCCTCCCAAAGGCATGGTATTACAGGCTGAGCCACCGAGCCCGGCTCGGACAGAACATTTTATTTTATTTTATTTATTTATTTTTTTCATTAATCAGTATTTTTTATTATGGTTTTGTGGGGTACAGTTAAGGGTTAGGTGTGCAATTACGTTTCATTCAGGCACCCTGTTGATAAGAGGTGTTTTCCCATCTCCTGACAGATATTTGCTACTGTTAATCCCATCCCCCTCCCCCCCATAGTTTCCTGGTACCGTCAGTCATTTTCTTATAGTATTGCATTGGATGTTCAAGGTCCATTATATGAGTGAGAACATGTGATATTCGGATCTTTGTTTTTGTGAGAGGTCACTCAGTATTATAGACTCTAGTTCCATCCAGGTTGCAGTGAAATTCATGATTTTGTTCTTTTTTATGGCTGCGTAGTATTCCATCGTGTATATGTACCACATTTTTTTAATCCAGTCCTCTTTTGATGGGCAGCATGGTTGTTTCCAGGTTCTTGCTATTGTGAACAATGCTGCGATAAACATACGTGTGCAGGTATCTTTTTTATAGAGTGGTTTGTGTTCTTCAGAGTATATTCCCAGTAGGGGGATTGCAGGGTCATATGGAAGGTCAATTTTTAGAGCTTTTAGGAATCGCCACACTGCTTTCCACAGAGGTTGCATTAGTTTACACTCCCACCAACAGTGTTGAAGTGTTCCCTTTTCACCACACCCTCTCCAGCAGCTGTTATTTTTTGAGTTGTTGATAATTGCCATTCTGACTGGAGTTAGGTGGTATCTCAGTGTGGTTTTGATTTGCATCTCCCTGATGATTAGTGAGGATGAGCATTTCATGTGTTTGTTGGCTGCTCCAATGTCTTCTTTTGTGAAGTGTCGAACATTTTAATAGGATTCCTAAATCCAAGGGCCGTGGGCTCGGCCAAACGTTTACAAACTTTGTTCCTGGGTCCCTCGCCAGCGCTGCTTGCCCGGGGTGCCTTCCGCCCAGCGTGCAAAACGTGACCCCCCAAGCCAAGAAAACAGTGGGAGTGAGGGTGGGGAGAAGACAGGTTGAATCCCAGAGGCAGAAAGGCCCATCTGGAGAAGCCCAGGAATTCTGTTATCTTCCAGGACCCTGGGATTGCCAGGGCTGCCGGAGCCTTTAAGAGCCTGTCCTGAGCCTCTGGGCCCAGCTCCAAGCCCTGTCGATTTCCCACCCCCCACCCCCACCAATCGATCAAATGTGTGAGCCATTGACTAATGGCTCAAGACCCTAATAACTCACTTATAATCTCACCCAGTACACACGCTGTGTGTCTCTGAGTCGCTGTGGAGGTCTCTGTGTTCTGGGTTTGCCAACATTCCAGAAAGGGATTTGACCAAGATCTCAAGTTTGCAGAAATCAGGAAAAGGCTGAGACGTTTCCGGTTCTGGGAACAAACACCTGAGTCCAAGCTGCCTCCAGGGCCCTGGGGTCTCAAGTGATGCAAACCCCAACCTGCGCCCCCACTGTGAAGAAAAAAAATATATTTTTAAGTCACTTTTATTATGGGACATGCCTGAGAGGTTTGCAGGACTTGTGGCTTCAACATACCAAAGGCAAAGTTAAATATTTGCTCTAGTTAGGTTTTTTTTCCCCCCTCCTGCTTACATAATTGACCCACATTTCAAAGAAGTCTTTAAAAGCACTTAGGTTAAAAAATAGTGACCTGGGCTCGGTGACTCAGCCTGTAAACCCGTGCCTTTGGGAGGCTGAGTGTTGTACCTGAATCCTGAATCTGAGAGAGGCTGCAGGTCGAGGCTGCGGTGACCGGGAACAGCCACTGCACTCCAGTCTGGGTGACAGAGTGAGACTCCAACTCAAAAAACCAAAAATTTTTTAAATAAATAAATAAATTGTGTTTGGGGCCTGAATATTTCAGGACACACATGAAGTAAATATTGGAACTTCTTGAGGGCAGTTGTCATACGCAAACTTCAAACTTCTTTCCTCCTCTTTTTTTATTTTTTATTTTTTTGAGTCGGAGTCTCACTCTGTCGCCTAGGCTGGAGTGCAGTGGCCACTCCTGACCACTGCACACCACAGCCTCGACCTGCTGGCTCTGGCGATCCTTCCGCCTCAGCCTTCCAAGTAGCTGGAACTACAGGCGAGAGTTACCATGCCCGGCTAGTTTTTTTTGATTTATTGTAGAGATGAGGTCTCACCAAGTTGCCCGGGCGGGTCTCGAACCCGCGGGCTCAGGCAGTCCACTCACCTCAGCCTCCCAAGTTGTGGGATTACAGGCTGAGCCACCGAGCCCGGCCCTCCACTTTCTTCAGTATGAGGCTTAGTAAAATATTTGTTGAACGAATAATGGAGGCAATCCGTCAAATAATAGTAATCCCTAAAACAGGAGAAAAGGAGCCAGGCAGGATCTTTCAGGGCAAAATGACTTTGACATAAGCTGGGGAGTACTGGGGGAAAGGAGATCACCAGAACATTCTGATG
>NW_007241050.1:16322-18326 GCF_000164805.1 Carlito syrichta
TTTTGCATCTTATGCTAGCTTAATGTTCCCCAAACCAATTTCTTATGTGCCCTTAATTGTATTACAATTATTTCATCTTGAATTAACATCACTCAATATCTAAACCCGAAACCACCATAGTGAATTATTAACTTCTACTATTCTGTACTGATTCAAACTAGTTTTTATTAAAACAATTGCTGCTATGGTTACACTCTTATAGCACCATCTGACCTAATTCAAACTTCACTGGTCCCCCTAAATCAAACTTAACTAACCATACTTCTATAACAAAATGGTTACTTAAATTTTCTATAATCTATAGAAACTATTCTATAAATTTCTAAAATCACATCAAGAGAACCTGTGACTTGCACTAAGGCTCCTCAATGTGACTCAAGGTTAAACTTAAATTGTTTAAAAGCAGAAACCATAAACCATGGAAAATAGGAACAATAGACTCCCAAGTTAGCTGTGTTCATTCCGGTTTCAGAGTCCTCTGTTAGAGGAGGAGACTTTCCTGGTTTCTTGTGCCAAGTGGAAACAGGGGGGAGGCATCCTAGTGGCATCGGGGTCCACGGCCCTCCCTGATCCCTAATGCTCAGTGAGCCTCTGTGGCTGGCTCCCGACAAGACATCATCCATCCTGCTTCTTGGTGACAGGACTCACCAGGCTTTGTTTCTGTGAGTTGCCTCCCCTCCTTCCCCTGGCATGCCTCACGATCTGAGGTGAGGCTGAATGGGCTGAGAGACAGAGAGAGAGAAAGAGAGAGAGAGAGACTTTTCCATCTGATCCTCTTGTCTTTCTTCTTGTCAAACCTGTAACATGAAGCCATCAGTCACCTTATGGAGAGCACACTGCACAGTGATCTCTCCAGGACTTTCTGGAAAGAGTAGCTATTTTATAGTAAACTGGAAACTGGGACACCATACCATCAGAGATGTGAGACAGAACTGCTATTTGTGTCCTGGGGACAACATTATAAGTATTTTGTGGCTTAGATTCACCCAGAGGCTCATGGCCTCCGGCAGCTGTCCATGCCTGTCTCCTGCAGGGAAGCTGTGTTGCTGGAGGATGGCACTTCTCCAGAGCAAGAGTCTTAGACAGAGTGACCTCACCCACTCCCTTGTCTCACAAGTGGGAAGCTGCAGTCCCAGGAGGTGGAGGGGGGGCTTCCTCAAGGACAGAGCCACATAAAGATAGGCCTGCTCAGGTGAAGCCAGGTGAAGGCAGGCACGCACAGGTGAAGCCAGGTAAAGGCAGGTGTGCACAGAGGATGCCAGGTGTGAACAATCAAAGACGGGGGATGCCAGGTGTGCACAGGTGAAGACAGATAAAGGCAGGTGTGCACAGGTAATGTCAGGTGTGCACAGATGTGCACAGGGGAAGGCAAGTATGCACAGGTGAAAGCGGTGTGCATAGGAGAAGGCAGTTGTGTCCTGGTAGAAGTGAGTGCTCCAGCCAGCAAGTCTGTCCCACTCCCGGGGCCTTGCCAGAGTCTTCCATACATTCTCCATTTTTTTCTGCTTGTTTTTCACAGCAGCAGGAGGTTCTCTCACACATCAGACATTGGACAATTCACTAATTTCTACATAATTTCATGACTTCTGGTTCAGTGTTATAAGCCCGGTGCTCTAAGTATCCCTAGATTTCACAGATCCCCAACTGCCACACAGAGGTGCCCTCTGTGTCTCACCTCTGGATCAGAATGTGCACTTCTATTCTCTGTTCATTTTCCATGGGTTTGTTTTTCGTGAATTTTTTCAGAAAGCATCCTGGGTCTTTTTTTTCTTTTTTTTTTTTGAGTTGGAGTCTTACTCCATCAGACTGGAGTGCAGTGGCACACTACCAGCCACCACAGACTCAACCTGCTGGGCTCTGGTGATCCTTCTGCCTCAGCCTTCCAGGTAGCCAGTACTACAGGCACATGCTACTATGCCTGGCTAATTTTTGATTTATTGTAGAGATGATGTCTCACCAAATGGCCCACGTAGATCTTGAACCCACAGACTCAGGCAATCCACG
>NW_007241051.1:0-365 GCF_000164805.1 Carlito syrichta
CCTTCATTACCCAGCTTCCTGCTGCACCCTGCAGGATGCCGAGACAGTTGCTGGTGACCGAGAATTCCAATTTTTTGGATATCGAGAGAACGACGTACATAATGTTCTTTCGGGCCTGGAATACAAGATTCCTTGTTCCCCTTCACAAAAACTCCCCAAAAGGTGGAATATTGCAAACCCAAATCCCCAATTCCTACCTGCCCACCGACAAGAAATTTCTGTACCATGAGGTCACCTGAATTGAGGAATTTTGTACAAATATTCCTTTTGTATCAGGGGAATATGATTATGGTCATAGATGGTCCCAGGAAACAAAAGGATTTCTAGGGCTAAATACTTGATTACAACTAACAAGAGGACCAGAA
>NW_007241052.1:0-8696 GCF_000164805.1 Carlito syrichta
AAAATCTACACAGCATCTTGGAATGTTCTAAAAAGAATCAGAGTTTTGAAGCAGGATGTATGTATTGAGAGTCCTAATATACAGGAAAGTACACAACCCCTTGCCAAGGAAGAAAAAGAAACGAGGTTATAGCAGACCTCAGTCCTTAAAATCAACAGGACATCTGTTGTGGGCTAAACAAGAATCAGGGTTTAGAACCTGGAACATAGGTAATAGCAGTCCTCATATGCAGAATCTACATGATCTCTAGCTAAGGAGAATTAAAAAACCTCTTTTACACGGTTCCTCCGTCAAAATATCTACATGACATCATGCTAATGGCAAAACAAGGATCAGGGTTTCCAAACAGGATTCTGGAGAAAGGGAGTTCTGATATACAGAACATTTTCGGCCCCTCGGAAAAGAAGAATACGGAATCTGTGATACACCAGTACACAATCCGAAAAATTCTTAGGCCATCTTGCTGCGGTGTAAACAAGAATCAAGACTTCGAGCTCGTCTCATGTTTCAGAGACATTTGGCTTGTGGGTTTTATGAATCAGTCATTTCAGAACTCCAGCAACATTCTTGTCCTCTTGAGAGTTGTAATAGTGTATCTGGTAGTACAAGTCCCTTAAGTTCCTCGGGACAATTAAGGCCAGTTTCCCGGAAGAAATGTATCATATTGCCGAATTTGGATGTTACTTTAGGCTTAAGATGGACTTGGTAATCCTTAAATTTCCGTTTGTACTTTATTTGTAGAGGGGCCGAGGGTTTTGCAGTTGCCAAATATTAGGTGGATTCCCTTGGAACATCTAGGCATATGCATTTTTGTATATAGAGTTTTAGAATCCACATGGACAGGGAAATTCAGGACATCTTGCTGAGAACGGAAAGGGATTCTTGTTCTTGGAGTTCTCAATCGCCTAAATCTATAAAGTCTGTTGATAAGGTTTAATCAGCAATCTGGGCTTCTATGCCGTCAATTTTTAGTGTGTCTTTTGAAAAGGGACCAGGAATCTTGGGCAATAATTCCTCAACAACTTTATGGGTGTCTTTCTCTTGATATCCAAGCAACTGGAATACTAAGTCACCAGGAAATATCTTGGCGCCTTGGTGAGAATGAAGCAGGAATTTCAGAAATGGGAGTCCTCATATACAGAACACTGCACGACCTGTTGCTATGGAAGAATAAGGAATCTTGGTTACACGAGGCCTCCATCCCAAAAACCTACAGACCATCTTGCTAAGAGATAACCACCATTCAGGTTTTGGGAGTAGGAATCTGCATAATGGGAGTCCTTATATACAGGAAACTGTAATGTCTATTGCTAAAGGAGAATAAGGAATCTGGTTTATACGTGTCCGCCATCCCAATAAAACTTCAGGTTTTAGTTACTGAGGGCTAAACACGAATTTCGGTTTTTGAAGCATAAACTAGGGAAATCAAATCCTCATATACAGACAAATGCACTGACTTTTCCTAAGAAAGAATAAGGAATGTGGATGACATGTTTTCTGAATCTCCAAAAAAATACACGGTGACTTCCTAAGCTCTAAAAAAGAATCAAGCTTTCGACGCATGTATCTGTGAACAGGAGTACTCATATATTGGTAACAGCACGGCTGTAGCTAAAAATAAGGAATCAGGTTGATTCGAGTCCTCAGTCTTGAAAATCTACAGGGTACCTTGCTGACAGCTAAAGAAGAATCAGGGATTCAAGGCATGTATGTGGGTAATAGCAATCCTCATATACAGGAAACTACATGGCCTCCTGCTAATAAAAGATAAGAAATCTGATTTCCTTGGTTCCTGTAAAAATCTACATGACTTCTTACTAAGGCCTAAACAAGAATAAGGGTTTTCGAAACAGGGATCAATGGAAAGAGAGTCCTCACATACAGGGCACTGCATGACCTCCAACTAAGTACAAAAAAGAATCATTGTTGTACTTGCCCTCAATCCAAAAAATTCCCAGATTGACTGCTATGGGACGAACTAGAAACAGATCTTCGAGCTCCCCAAATGTTTCAGAGCAATTTAGCATTCGGATATTATGAATCGGTCATTTCAGGACTCCAGCAACATTCCAGTCCTCTTAAAAGTTGTAAATGGTATTGGGCACTCCAAGTCCGTTGGGATCCTCAGAACAACTAAGGCCAGATTCCATGAGAAAAAGAATCTTCCTGCCATATTTGGATGTAACTCTGGTCTTAAGGTGAACCCTGTAATCCTTCCCCTTCCATGTCTCATTTTATTTTGAGAAGGGACAAGGGATTTGCCCTTCCCCAATGTTTACTGCGTACTTTTAATGGTAACCAGGAATCATAAAATACACGAACATAGGAAACTTCTGGCCATCTGTCTTTTGATATACTGAATTTGGAATGCAAATCGACAGGAAAAATCAGGGCATCTTACTGAGAATTTAGAAGAAATCCAGTTCTAGGAGTTCTCATTTTCCGGAATCTACAGGGCCTCTTGATAAGGTTTAATCAGCAATCTGGCTTCTGGTTCCCTACATTTTCAGAGCTACTTGCTCCGTGGATACATCAAATCTGACAATACAGATTCTCAGGATCTTTTTTGTCCTGTTGTTACTTGTAATTAGGGATTTGGCCCTAGAAATCCTTTTGTTTCCTGGGACCATCTAGGACCATAATCATATTCCCCAGAATCAAAAGGTATATTGTTCCAAAATTCCTCGATTCAGGTGACGTCAGAGTACAGAAAATTCTTGTGGGTGGGCAGGTAGGAATTCGGTTTTGTGTTTGAAATATTCCACATTTTGGGGAGGTTGTGTGAAGGAGAACCAGGAATCTTGGATTCCAGTTCCCAAAGAACATTATGGACCTCTTTATCTTGATATACAAAAAACTGGAATTTTCGGTCACCAGGAAATGTCTCAGTATCCCCCACAGTGAAGAAGGAAGCTGCGTAATGAAGGTCGTCATATACAGGAAAGTACACGTCATATTGCTAAGGAAGTATAAGGAATCTTCCTTATATGAGTCCTCAATCCCAAAAACTACAGGCCATCTTCCTAAGACATAACCACGAATCAGGTTTTTGAAGTAGGAATCAGGGTAATGGGAGTCTTCACATAAAGGAAACTTCATTGCCTATAGCTAAGTAAGAATGAGGAATCTGCGTTACTCGGGTCATCAATCCCAAAAATGCTTAAGGTCAACTTGCTATGGGCTAAACACGAATCATGGTGTTTTCTAGCATGAATCTGGAAAACAGAGTCCTTATTTACAGGCAACTTCATGACCTTTTGCTAAGAACGAATAAGGAATCTGGGTTACATGAGTCCTCAATCCCAAAATTCTACAGAGCACCTTGGAAATTTATAAAAAGAATCAGAGTTTCGAAGCAGGATATATCTAATTAGAGCGCTAATATACAGGAAAATACACAGCCCCTTGCCAAGGAAGAAAAAGAATCGGGGTTACAGCAGTCCTCAGTCCTTAAAGTCAACAGGCCATCTGCTCTGGGCTAAACAAGAATCAGGGTTTAGAAGCTGGAACATAAGTAATAGCAGTCCTCATATGCAGAATCTACACGATCTCTAGCAAAGGATAACTAAGAAAACTCTTTTACACGGTTCCTCCATCACAATATTTACATGACAACTTGCTAATGGCAAAACATGGATCAGAATTTCCAAACAAGATTCTGGGGAAAGGGAGTCCTATATACAGAACATTACACTGCCCCTCGGTAAGGAAGAATAAGGAATCTGTGATACACTAGTCCACAATCCGAAAAATTCTAAGGACGTCTTGATGCAGTATAAACAATAATCAAGGCTTCGAGCTCGTCTCATGGTTTAGAGATTATTGGCTTGTGGGTATTATGAATCAGTCATTTCAGGACTCCAGCAACATTTTGGTACTCTTGAGAGTTGTAATCGGGTATCTGGTAGTACAAATCCCTTAAGTTCCTCGGGACAATTAAGGCCAGATTCCAGAAAAAACGTATCATATTGCCGAATTTGGATGTAACTTTGGTCTTAAGATGAGCTTGGTAATTCTTCAATTTCCGTTTGTACTTTATTTGTAGAGGGGCCGAGGGTTTTCAGTTGCCAAATATTTAGTAGGAATTATGAAAATGTAACCAGGATCCAAGGATTCCTAGTCCCCAGGAGCATCTAGCCATCTGCATTTTTGTACACAGAGTTTTGGAATCACCATGGACAGGGAAATTCAGGGCATCTTGCTGTGAACCAAAAGGCATTCCATTTCTTGGAGTTCTCAATCGCCCAAATCTACAAAGTCTCTTGATAAGGTTTAATCAGCAATCTGGGCTTTTATGTCGCCACATTTTCAGTGTGTCTATTGAAAAGGGACCAGGAATCTTGGGTTCCAATTACTAAAGAAATTTATGGGTGTCTTTCTATTGCTATCCAAGCAACTGGAATTCTAGGTCACCAGGAAATATCTTGGCGTCTTGCTGTGAATGAAACAGGAATTTCAGTAATGGGAGTCCTCATATACAGAACACTGCACGACCTGTTGCTATGGAAGAATAATGAATCTCGGTTACACGAGGCCTCCATCCCAAAAAGCGACATACCGTCTTGCTAAGAGATAACCACCATTCAGGTTTTGGGAGTAGGAAACTGGATAATGGGAGTCCTCATATACAGGAAACTGCACTGTCTATTGCTAAAGGAGAATAAGGAATCTGGTTTACACGTGTCCTCCTTCCCAATAAAACTTCAGGGTTTCTTGCTGAGGGTTAAACACGAATTTGGGTTTTTGAAGCATAAACTAGGGAAAAAGAAATGCTCATATACAGACAAATGCACTGACTTTTCCTAAGAAAGAATAAGGAATGTGGGTGACATGTTTTCTCAATCTCCAAAAAAATATACGGCGTCTTCCTAAGACCTAAACAAGAATCAAGATTTCCACGCATGTATCTGTGACCAGGAGTACTCATATACAGGTAACTGCACGACTGATGCTAAAAATAAGGAATCTGGTTTATACGAGTCCTCAGTCCTCAAAATGTATAGGGAATCTTGCTGACGGCTAAAGAAGAATCATGGATTCGAGGCATGAATGTGGATAATAGCAACCCTCATATACAGGAAACTACATGGCCTCTTGCTAATAAAAGAGAAGAAATCTGTTTTCCACAGTTCCTCTATCAAAAAATCTTCATGACTTCTTAGTAAGGGCTAAACAAGAATCAGAGTTTTGAAACAGGAATCAAGGGAAAGAGAGTCCTCACATACAGGACACTACATGACCTCCAACTATGTACGAATAAAGAATCATTGTGGTACGCGCCCTCAATCCAGAAAATTCCCAGGTTGTCTGCTGTGGGACAAACAAGAAACAGATCTTCGAGATCCCCAAATGTTTCAGAGCAATTTAGCTTTCGGATATTATGAATCGGTCATTTCAGGACTCCTGCAACTTCTGGTCCTCTTAAAAGTTGTAAATGGTATTGGGCACTCCAAGTCCGTTAAGTTCCTCCGAACAACTAAGGCCAGATTCCAGGACAAAAAGAATCTTCTTGCCATATTTGGATGTAACTCTGGAGTTAAGGTGAACCATGTAATCCTTCCCCTTCCATGTCTCTTTTTATTTTGAGAAAGTACAAGGGTTTTTCACTTACCAAATGATTACTACGTACTTTTAATGGCAACCAGGAATCATGGAATCCATGAAACTAGGAAACTTCTGGTCATCTGTCTTTTGATATACTGAATTTGGAATCCAAATCGACAGGAAAAATCAGGGCATCTTACTGAGAATTAAAAGGAAATCCGGTTCTAGGAGTTTTCATTTTCCGGAATCTACAGGGCCACTTGATAAGGTTTAAACAGCAATCTGGGCATCTGGGTCCCTAAATTTTCAGAGCTACTTGCTCCCTGGATACGATAAAGCTGTCATTTCATATCCTCAGGATCTTTCTTGTCCTCTTGTTAGTTGTAATCAAGGATTTGGCCCTAGAAATACTTTTCTCTCCTGGGACCATCTATGATCAAAATCATGTTCCCCAGAATCAAAAGGAATATTGGTACAAAAATCCTCGATTCAGGTGACCTCAAAGAACAGAAAATTCTTTTGGGTGGGCAGGTAGGAATTGGTGTTTTGGGTTTGGAATATTCCAGATTTTGGGGAGGTCTTGTTTAGGGGAACCAGTAATATTGAATTCCAGTTCTCAAAGAAGATTATGGACGTGTTTCTCTTGATATCCACAAAACTGAAATTCTCTGTCTCCTGAAACTGTCTCAGCATCCTGCAGCGTGAAGCAGGAAGCTGGGTAATGAAGGTCGTCATGTACAGGAAACTACACGTCATATTGCTAAGAAAGTATAAGGAATCTTCCTTATAGGAGTCCTCAAACATAAGAACTACAGGCCATCTTCCTTACATGTACCCAAGAATCAGGTTTTTGAAGTAGGAATCTGGATAATGGGAGTCCTTATATAAAGGAAACTTCACTGCCTATGGGTAAGTAAGAATAAGGAATCTGTGTTTCTCGTGTCCTCAATCCCAAAAAAGCTTAAGGTCATCTTGCTATGGGCTAAAAACGAATCATGGTGTTTTCAAGCATGAATCTGAAAAATGGAGTCCTTATTTACAGGCAACTACATGAACGTTTGCCTAGAAAGAATAAGGAATCTGGCTTACACGAGTCCTCAATCCTAAAAATCTACAGAGCACCTTGGAATGTTCTAAAATGAATCAGAGTTGCAAACCAGGCTGTATCTAATGAGAGTCCTAATATACAGAAAAATACACAGCCCCTTGCCAAGGAAGAAAAAGAATCAGGGTTATACCAGTCCTCAGTCCTTAAAATCAACAGGCCATCTGCTGTGGGCTAAACAAGAATCAGGGTTTAGAAGCTGGAACATAGGTAATAGCAGTCCTCATATGCAGAATCTACATGATCTCTAGCTAAGGAGACCTAAGAATTCTCTTTTACACGGTTCCTCCGTCACAATATCTACATGACATCTTGCTACAGGTAAAACAAGAATCAGGGTTTTCAAACAGAGTTCTGGGGAAAGGGACTCCTCATATACCGGAGATTACACGGCCTCTCAGTAAAAAAGAATAAGGAAACTGTGATAAACTAGTCCAAAAATCCGGAAAATTTCTCAGGGCGTCTTGATGCGGTATAAAGAAGAATCAAGGCTTCGAGGTCGTCTCATGTTTCAGAGATATTTGGCTTGTGGGTATTATGAATCAGTCATTTCAGGACTCCAACAACATTCTGTTCCTCTTGAGAGTTGTAATCGGGTATCTGGTAGTACAAATCCCTTAAGTTCCTCGGGACAATTAAGGACAGAGTCCTGGAAAAAAGGTATCATATTGCCGTGTTTGGATGTAACTTTGGTCTTCAAATGAACTTGGTAATCCTTAAATTTCTGTTTGTACTTTATTTGTAGAGGGACCGAGGGCTTTGCAGTTGCTAAATATTTAGTACGAATTATTAAAATGTAACCAGGGTCCATGGATTCCACGTCCTAGGAAACATCTGGGCGTTTGTATTTTTGAACACAGAGGTTTAGAATCCACATGGACTAGGAAATTCAGGGCATCTTGCTGAGAACGGAAAAGGAATCCGGTTCGTGGAGTGCTGAATCGCCTAAATCTACAAAGTCTCTTAATAAGGTTTAATCAGCTATCTGGGCTTCTATGTCGCCACATTTTTAGTGTGTCTTTTGAAAATGGACCAGGAATCTTGGGTTCCAATTACTCAAGAACTTTATGGGAGTCTTTCTCTTGATATCCAAGCAACTGGAATTCCAGGACACCAGGAAATATCTTGGCGTCTTGGTGAGAATGAAGCAGGAATTTCAGTAATGGAAGTCCTCATATACAGAACACTGCACGACCTGTTGATACGGAAGAATAAGGAATCTTGTTTACACGAGGTCTTCATTCAAAAAAGCTACAGACCGTCTTGCTAAGAGATAACCACCATTTAGGTTTGGGAGTAGGAATCTGGATAATGGGAGACCTCATATACAGGAAAATGCATTGTCTATTGCTAAAGGAGATAAGGAATCTGGTTTATACGTGTCCTCCATCCCAATAAAACTTCAGGGTTTCTTGCTAAAGGCTAAACACGATTTCGGTTTTTGACATGAACTAGGGAAATGAAATCCTCATATACAGGCAAATACACTGACTTTTCCTAGGAAAGAATAAAGAATGTAGGTGACATGTTTTTCAATCTCCAAAAATGTATATGGCGTCTTCCTAAGATCTAAACAAGAATCAAGCTTCCGACGCATGTATTTGTGAACAGGAGTACTCATATACAGGTAAATGCACAGCAGTTGCTAAAAATAAGGAATCTGGGTTATACGAGTCCTCAGTCCTGAAAATCTACAGATCATCATGCTGACGACTAAAGAAGCATCACAGATTAGAGGCATGAATGTTGGTAACAGCAATCCTCATATACAGGAAACTATATGGTCTCTTGGTAATAAAAGAGAAGAAATCTGTTTTCCACAGTTCCTCTATCAAAAAATATACATGACTTCTTTCTAAGGGCTAAACAAGAATCAGGGTTTCGAAACAGGAATCAAGGGAAAGAGAGTCCTTAGCTAAATGACACTGCATGAACTCCAACGAAGTACGAATAAAGAATCATTGTTGTACGTGCCCTCAATCCAAAGAAATCCCAGGTTTTCTGCTATGGGACAAACAAGAAACAGAACTTCGAGCTCCCCAAAGGA
>NW_007241053.1:0-369 GCF_000164805.1 Carlito syrichta
ATCATCCAACTATTCAGCCAACTTGTCAGCTGACAAGTTAGCACAGCTAAATAGTCGTCCAACTAGTTAGGTCAGCTAACTTGTTGACAAACTAGTCGTCCGACTAGTTAGGTCAGTAACCGAGCAGCAACTAGTTACCATTGCTAACTAGTGGGCCAAATCGTCAGTCATCTTGTTAACCCAGCTAACTAGTTGACTGATTAGTCAGCAAACTCATTGCACCAGCTAGCAAGTCAGCCGAGTAGGCAGCCAACGTGTTAAACAATCTAAATTGTCGGCTAACTTGTTAGCCCACAAGTTAATTCACCTAGCTAACTCGTTAAAAAAGTAGTTAAGTCTGCTATTTAACTCATTTATCAACTAGTTAAA
>NW_007241054.1:0-853 GCF_000164805.1 Carlito syrichta
TCAACTTTCCTTTCTTTTCGATTCCATTCCTCTGTATTCCATTCCTCTCCATTCCATTCCATTCTGTCATTCCACTTCATTCCACTTCTCCGATTCCATGTCGTTACTCTCCTTACCATTCTTCTCCATTAAGTTCCATTCCATTCCATTCCGCTCCATGCCTGTCCTTTCCAGTTTATTCCATTACTCTCTGTTCCATTCCATTTAACTCCAAACCTCACCATTCCTCTCCCTTCCATTCCATTCCATTCCTCTTCATTTCACTCCATTCCATTCCTCTCCATTCCATTTCGATATGTTTTATTCCATTCCATCCATTTAATTCACATCCATTTAATTCCTATCCATTCCATTTTATTCCTCTCCATTCCAACCCATTCCTCTCCATTCGATTTTATTCCATTCCATTAAATTCTAATTCATTTTGCAGGAGGATGTAAGGCCAGATTCCACAAACCAAGAAATCTTCTCGCCATTTACAGTATAATTTCTGGCTTCAGGTTTACCTCCTAATCCAGAAACTACTGCTGGAATTTTAGATTGATATTCGTAACTTGAGATTAGGAATTCCCACATATTTCGAATGTATTCTTAAAGGGGATACAGCAATCTTGGATTTCAGGGCCCTTCTCACCTTTTGGGCATATGAGTATTGGTATATACGAGTTTGTACGTCCACGTCACCAGGTAACGTCTGGGAGTCTTACTGAGAAAAAAAAATCTGAGTTATGGGTGTCGCCAATCCAATAATTTTACATGGACTCATTATAATGACTAATCTGGAATCTGGGCTTCTAATTCCCCACATTCTTTAGGGATACAGGCCTCTTGGATATGAAAATTTGTCATTATA
>NW_007241055.1:0-301 GCF_000164805.1 Carlito syrichta
TCAAAATGGAATGGAGAGGAATGGAATGGAGTGAAATGAAGAGGAATGGAATGGAATGGAGAGGAATGGTGAGGTTTGGAGTTAAATGGAATGGAACAGAGATTAATGGAATAAACTGGAAAGGACAGGCATGCAGCGGAATGGAATGGAATGGAACTTAATGGAGAAGAATGGTAAGGAGAGTAATGGCATGGAATCAGAAGAAGTGGAATGAAGTGGAATGACAGAATGGAATGGAATGGAGAGGAATGGAATACAGAGGAATGGAATCGAAAAGAAAGGAAAGTTGACAAAAAGAATG
>NW_007241056.1:0-511 GCF_000164805.1 Carlito syrichta
GCTCACTGGTCTGCTCACTCGCCAATCGACTAGTTAAGTCTTCTGAGCAGTCAGCTCACTTGCCAGCCAACTAAAGTAAGCTGACCAGTCAACTTACTCACCAGCAGATTAGTTAAGTCAGCTGACCAGTCAGCTCACTCGGCGTCCAACTAGTTATGTCAACTTACCAGTCAGTTCACTCACTGGCCGACTTGTTAAGTCAAATGACCAGTCAGCCCTCTCACCCAACGACTAGTTAAGTCAGCTCACCTGCTGGCTCACATGAAGCTGAGTAGTTTAGTCAGGCAACCGGTCCACCAACTAGTCGTCCAAGTAGTAAAGTGAGCTAAACAATCATCCAACTATTCAGCCAACTCGTCAGCCGACAAGTTAGCAGAGTTAAATAGTCGTCCGACTAGTTAGGTCAGCTACCTTGTTGGCAAACTAGTCGTCCGACTAGTTAGGTCAGTAACCGAGCAGCAACTAGCTACCATTGCTAACTAGTGGGCCAAATCGTCAGTCATCTTGTTAA
>NW_007241057.1:0-1005 GCF_000164805.1 Carlito syrichta
TAGAGATGAGGTCTCGCTGCCCAGGCGGGTCTCGAACCCGCAGGCTCAGGCAATCCACTCACCTCAGCCTCCCAAGACGCGGGATTACAGGCTGAGCTTTGTCTATGTCTTTTCAGTGGTGCATTTAGTTCATTCACATTCAGGCTAATTATGTGAGAGTTGATCCCTATCATAAGGTTCTTATAGAGTTGTTTTTGTTCCTGTTTGTTTGAGATACCACCTAACTTCAGTCAGAATGGCCTTATCAATAACTCAAACATTAACACATGCTGGAGAGGATGTGGTGAAAAGGGAACACTTCTACACTGTTGGTGGGAGTGTAAACTAGTGCAGCCTCTGTGGAAATCAGTGTGGCGATTCCTAAAAGCTTTAAAAATAGACCTTCCATATGACCCCACAATTCCCCTACTGGAAATATACCCTGAAGAACTCAGATCACTCTATAATAAAGATACCTGCACACGTATGTTTATCGCAGCATTGTTCACAATAGCAAGATCATGGAACCAACCATGCTGTCCATCAAAAGAGGACTGGATTAAAAAAATGTGGTACATATACACAATGGAATATTACATAGCCATAAAAAAGAACAAAATCATGAATTTCACAGCAATCTGGATGGAATGAGAGTTTACAATACTGAGTGATCTCTCACAGAAACAGAGATCTGAGTATCACATGTTCTCACTCATATAGTAGACCTTGAACATCTATCGTAATACTATAAGAAAAGAATTGACAGTGGTAGGAAACTATGGGGGGGGGCAGGGAGGAGAAGGGAGGTGGGATTAACAGTAGTCAATATCTGTCTGGGGAAAGGAGAGCACACTTCATCAACAAGGGTACCTGCACAATGAATATTTGTATACCTAACCCTTAACTGTACCCCACAACTTTAAAATGAAAAATATATATTAAAAAAAAAAGAAAAGCCAGGCTCGGTGGCTCAGTCTGTAATCCCGTACCTTTGGGAGGCTGAGGTGAGTGGATTGCCTGAGCCCG
>NW_007241057.1:1086-15471 GCF_000164805.1 Carlito syrichta
CAGTGCCACGATTAAGTACTGGTATTTACGTCTTTTCTAGCATTGTGCTGGTGTCCCTGTGATAGACAGTTGCTCACACCCATGGGGCTGGTGATGGGTGTGCATGATTTAATGGGCATTATCTGAAAAGTAGGAGTCAGGTTATCTGCTGTGTTATGTGCTCTGAGGGAATGATGAGGCTATGAAGATGAGCAAAGAGATTTTGAGAGACTGAGGCTTTTATTCCTGCGGCATTTTACTCTTTTTCTTCTCTCCTCTTTTTTGCTAGGAAGCCAAAAAGAAGTATGACAAAGAGACAGAGAAATATTGTGGCATTTTAGAAAAACATTTGAATTTGTCTTCCAAAAAGAAGGAATCTCAGCTTCAGGAGGTAAGAAACTTTACTAATATCCTAAGCAAATGTTTAATTTTTACATGATGCTATGGATATATGCTGGTTGCTGTTTGCCAGAAAACTTAGGATTAAAGAGACCTTGGAAGCCAGTAGCTTGGTCCCATCCCTCATCCAGTGTCTGAAGCCGGGACTGCCTTGTGTTCTACACACCCTCCCCACCCTGTGGCTCTCCAGACTGTCGGTGGTAGAACATTCACTGTTGGTCAAGAACACCACCTCCTTTATGGGCAGCCCTAACTGCTAGACTGTACTTCTTTATATTAGACTGACGTCTCTGTTCCTGTTTCTTTCACCCTTGCTCTTATTTCTGTGTTACCTTACTTTTTGACTTCCTGCCTTATATCGGTGATTTTAAATGTTAGCATGTAGCCGGGCTCGGTGGCTCAGCCTGTAATCCCGTGCCTTTGGGAGGCTGAGGTGAGTGAATTGCCTGAGCCTGCGGGTTTGAGACCTGCCTGTGCAGCGAGACCTCATCTCTACAATAAATAAAAAAATCAGCCAGGCGTGGTAGCGCATGCCTGTAATTCCAGCTACTTGGAAGGCTAAGGCAGAAGGATCACCGGAGCCCAGCAGGTCGAGGCTGCAGTGGCCGGAAGCGGCCACTGCACTCCAGTCAGGGCAACAGAGTGGGACTCCAACTCAAAAAAAAAAAAATGTTAGCATGTGACACAATTTGATCATCCTTCCTTAGTATTAATTTTTTCATTATTTCAACCAGTACTCAACACTGGCCTTTTTCTTTTTTTTTTTTTCCAAAGCAGTGTTGTATTGTCATGTATATGTTTTGTGCTTTGGTAACCCTGTTCCAGAAAATAAATTCTTAGATTACCCCTGATGTTTTTGGATGTGCATGGGCCTTTTTAAAAGTAGTTCACTTGGAAAGAAAAATCCACATTGCAGTCATGGAGCTATGACCATGGGGATTTTCATGGTAAGAAAGTTTATGTTTCTGGGAGACAGGGCAGTCTCCTAATGGAACCCTAAATTTGGCTTCACAAATGTCATCTTATTTATTAACTCTTAACAATTTTCTTGACCTTATTCATGAAATGTACTGAAGAGAGGCTGCTGTGGCTTCCAGGCTAGCCCTCATTCTTTATTTTTATTTTTAGAGATTTTATTTTCATTTGCCCAGGCTGGGGTGCAATAGTGTAGTCATGGCTCACTGTAACCTCAAACTCCTGGGTTCAAGCAGTCTTCCCACCTCAGCCTTGCCAGTGGTTGGGACTACAGGTGTGAGCCACCATAACCCCCCCCCCCCGTTATCCTTAAATTTTGTTTCTTTTTGAGCACATTCTATGCCAGTACTTCTGGTAAGCGAAAGTTTATATGAAGGTTGTAGGGTCAAATGTTGAAAGATGGAGGAAACTCAGGAGATAGT
Organism: Carlito syrichta; assembly: GCF_000164805.1. NCBI lineage: Eukaryota > Metazoa > Chordata > Mammalia > Primates > Tarsiidae > Carlito > Carlito syrichta. The sequence continues at coordinate 2,862 of NW_007241057.1, forward strand.
GTGGTCCAATCCCCTCCTGACCACAATTTGTTACACATCTTGGGATAGGAATGTGGTAGTCTCAGAACTCTTTGCTTTGTCAATTGCAACAAAAGCTAAGATAGATAGATGGGACCTTATCAAACTGAAAAGTTTTTGTATAGCAAAAGAAAACATAAAGAGAGTAGAGAGACAACTCATGGAATGGGAAAAAATACTTGCAAGCTATGCATCTGACAAAGGACTGACATCCAAGATCTATGGGGACCTCAAATAATTGAAGAAAAAAAAAAAGACCCAAACAACCTCATTACCCCTTTAAAGTGGGCAAAGGACATGAACAGACACTTCACAAAGGATGACATGCAGGCAGCCAACACACAGAAAATGCTCAGCCTCACCAATTATCAGAGAAATGCAAATCAAAGCTACAATGAGATGCTACCTAACACTGGTAAGGTTGGCAATCATGAAGAAGTCAAAAAAAAAACAACCAAAAATAAAACAGGTGCTGGTATCACTGTGGACAAAAGGGGACACTTTTACACTGTTGGTAGACATGTAAGCTAGTTCAGCTTCTATGGAAAGCAGTGTGGTGATTTCTCAAAGAACTAAAAATTGAGCTTCCATATGATCTAGCAATCCCTCTTCTGGGAATATACCCAGAGGGATGTAAATCGCTCTCCCAAAAAGACAACTGCACACACATGTTTATTGCAGCACTATTCACAATAGCAAAAACATAGAACCAATTCAGATACCCATTGAAAGTGGACTGGATAAGGAAAATGTGATATATTGATACCATGGAATACTATACAGCCACAAAGAAGAACAAAGTCATGGCCTTTGCAGCGACTTGGATGCATCTGGAGACCATCATTCTGAGTAAACTGTCACAGAAATAAAGAAGTAAATACCACATGTTCTCACTCATAAGTGGACCCTGAACACTAGTAACACTAGGACAAGGGTGGGATTGGCAGATGCTGAACACTGCTAGGGGTCGGAGGAGACATGTGATAACACAATGGGTACCTGGTTCCGTATCAAGGGGAGAGAGGGCTACCTGGAAGCCCAAACTTCACCTGCTTGCAACCCACTTAGGTAGTAAATCCCCACTTGTACCCCTCAGCTCTAAAATTAAAAAAAAAAAATAATAAAAGAACTCTGCTTTGAAATGAATATTTCATCCTATTTTTTGACTGGTGGTGAGGAGTGATTTATTCAGCAATACCACCAACTATAGCAACTACAAGTGTTTATAATGGGCCTTGTAAATCAGTTCTTGGCCAGCCAACAAACAGCAATTGAGTATTTGGTGTGAGCTGTATGAAGTAGAAACCATTAGCTTAGGATAACTTGTGTGTGAGTAGTACAAGTTATCCTGTTGGCCATCATTTCCCAGAGTGAGGCTACTTCTCCTCCAAGTCCATTCTCTTCTTGTCTGAATCTTGCTGACTTGGTCTGGGATGAGTCCAAGCTTTCTTTAGGGTCATCCCAATGCCATCTCTCTGAGTTATCACAATGTAGGGACCAGAGCACTGGGCTGGCCTAGAGAGTGCCTTGCCTCAAGACCTCTTCTGCCATGTATTTACTTTGTGACCTGGGCCAAGTAAATTAGACTCTCTGAGCTTTAGTTTCTTTACTTGTAGAATACTCATAAAATACCTGTCCTGCCTGCTCATGAGTGAGTGGTCGAATTATAGCTACTGCACAAATGGGACGTACCATCCTTCTGACTGTCCTGCTCATCTCCATCCCGCATTCCCAAATCAGATGGCGCTATTCCTGACTTTGACCATTATGCATCTCAGTGGATGAGTTTTATTATGCACCTTTGCTACAGCCTTTTGTGTTCTTGTCTTTTCCCAGTCGTCCTTTCTAAGTACTTTGAGGACAAGGATTGGGCTGCAGGCCTTTCTTGCAAGTTCTGGTCTGTTTGTGTCAGTTCTCAAGCATTGCTCTATAGTTGTACCTGAAATGAATTGAATTGAATAAAAATCGAATAAGACAATGATACTACTACTACTGCCACTAACAACAGTAACAATAATAGCAGCAAACATTTGTTGGATGCATATCTGTGCCCCAGGTAAGGTGTCAAGCACTTTACGTGGAATCTTCTAGAAGCCTTGCAACCACTCAGTGTCCTATAGATGTGATCGTTACCTCTTTTTTTACATGCGAGAGAACTGAGGCTCAGAGATGCTAAATAGCTTGACTGTAGCTAGTTGACTCTGGCACCTGGCTATGGAACCCCCTTCCCTTAGCCTAATTTGCGGGTCTGCTTCTCTATCCAGGGAGGGATGCTGAGGCTTTGTTGCCTGCCAGCCATTGTTATTCAATGCCAGGAACTGGAGAAAGGGCAGGACCTTGGTGATCCTCTAGTCAAATCTCCTTGAATTACATTTGAAGGAACTGAGTTTCTTGCAGAGCTCAAGTCATTTGCTCAAGGTGTTCCAGTTATTTAATGATTTTCTTCACATTAACACATCGACTTTTAGAACATAATTAAATACCTGGTACACTTTTGATGAGATCTACTACTTTTGATTATCTAGAATTGTTCACTTATGTGAAGCTCTGAACTGAATACTTTTATGTTTGATCCCATTTATGGATCCCTGGAGATTGAAATTACTGGGCAGTGGTGTGGAATGACACTGCCATCTAGTGGATGATTTAAAAATCAACGTATTCTTCAATAGCAAAAAAGCTTGCTTTGGACACAATAGTCATTCATTCATTAAATAGTCATTGGATGCTTCTGTGAAAGTCTAGGCATTGGGTGTTTTGTGGGGAGTGAAGTGAAGGATCTGCCTTCGTGGAACTTAAAATCTACGAGAATGTCTCTTTTTCGAGAAGCATAGAATTGTTGGTGGGTCTGGACAAGCTGGTGGATTTACAGCTTCTCAAGTGACAGGCAGAAAAAACTGTCTTGAGTGGTCTGCCCAATGGTTGGAGTCTTGACCTATGATCCCATTGCAGAGAGCCCAAGGATGTGGTGAATTCCGTGACCCCAGGGCAGGGGCATTGGCAAGAGAAGCATACCATTCCACTTGGGATTTCTTCTTCCTTTTCCTTTGGAAATGCATTGAGTTATGTATTTTTTTCTTGGTGCTGGGTCACTGCAGGGAGAGTCAGCCTTTGGTGCTGACTGATGGCCACATGGAGATCAATTCATTATGTTGAACATTTTCTATGGGCCAGGCGCCATTCTAGGCACTGGGAGAGAAAAGTGGAAAAATTAGACCAGATCTTTGTTCCCATGGACTTTATATTCTAGTAAGCAATACACAAGAAGAGAAAGGAATAAATAAGAGTTTCACCTAGTGTTTCCCTTGAAAGTCATTCTACTCAGAAGTGATTGTCTCTTCCTTCTAGGGAGGATCAATGACTTGAGCAGGTCTTACCAGCCAGGGGATTACAGAACTGGAACTTGCATCTATGTCAGCTCTCTGATGCTGGAGTCGGTTCTGTTTTTCTCACAGGAATTTCCTTCTGACTCTTTCTTTCCTGCCTTTGCAGGTTTTCAGAATAATCTCCCCCGCCCTTTATTTCCTCCACTTGCAGTGTCAGTTGGAAAGCCTAGACAAGGAGAAGGTTTGAGGTGTGTAGGGTAATCAGGGGAAGTAGATGTACCCTTCTCGTGTAAGTGTGCTGGATTTGCACTACAAGGAGGTCAAAGACTACAGGAACCTGTGGAACTTAGCAGGCAGGAGCCCAGTTGGCAGGTGTGTCAGACGTGTTGTCTAAGCAACCACACCTGAGTGAGTGGGGTGCAGGACCTTCTGAAACCCTGCCTCCAAATAAAGACCTGTCAGCGCTCAAATATCTCCTTTCTCTGCTGAGGGGCTTTAGAAAATGCCCCAGTCATAAGCCCTTCAGTTTGGTTTGATCTAGTAGTTACGCAGCAGATTAGCGTCTGAGTATTAATTGTCCATTGCTCTGGGAGGAAGTTGCTAATATGAGAGAACTGACTATACCCTTTTGGGCTGTATCATAATATCTTGCATTTTACCAGAGATTGTGGTTTCCTCTTTGCTTACATAATTATTTGGCTAATATCTCTTTTCTTCACTATGCTCTAAGCTCCATTGAAGGAAGTTTATTTTTGCTCATGATAGTCGAGAGAATGAATGATCTGCTAAGTTCTTAAAATGTCTGGGTAGCATATTGTATTTGGTATAATGGAAGTAAGGGTCTGTCCCAAGTTTCTTCTGCAGGAATCTTGACAAAGGAATACTGAAATAAGTATTCCTTTGGGTGCTTTCTTTGTCTAAGTAGGGTGTATTATAGAATAGTTTCAGATTCTTTCATTTCCAAGGAAAACAGTGTTTTGTTTTCTACTAGTGAGATATTCATATATATTCAAACGTATTATTCACTTTAGTGTTCTGTCATTGAAAATGTGCTTTCAGTGTAATAATCTGCTTTGAAGGATTGAGTTGACATAGTTATGTTGTGGAGTGGTTTAGAGCTTTATAGTGAGAGTTGAAGTACTTAGAATCATAGCATCCTGTTACTCCATGCATATTCCTTTGCTCCTCTAGGTTCTAGATCTCAGATCCATGATTTAATTGTACCCACTTATAGACCTGTCTTGGACACACACCTGTGCAGAAGAAGTGAAACAGAGAGAGCAATGTGATTACTCTATTTGGAATAAACAGTTTATCCTAATCACAAAGAAGGTATTTCGGACTCGTGTGAAAATGTCCTTTTCTGAGATTTCCTGCCCTCTAATAGCTTGTTTTGCCCATTAGAAAGGATTGGATATGGATCACTCTGCAGATTTTCTTTTTCTTTTCTTTTCTTTTTTTTTTTGAGTTGGAGTCTCACTCCGTCACCCAGACTGGAGTGCAGTGGCCGCTCCTGGCCACTGCAGCCTCGACCTGCTGGGCTCCAGCGATCCTTCCGCCTCAGCCTTCCAAGTAGCTGGAACTACAGGCGCGCGCTACCACGCCTGACTAATTTTTTGATTTATTGTAGAGATGAAGTCTCGCTAAGTTGCCCAGGTGGTCTAGAACCCGCGGGCTCAAGCAATTCACTCACCTCAACCTCCCAAGGCATGGGATTACAGACTGAGCCACCGAGCCTGGCTAGATATTCTTTTTCACTTTGAAAATCTGCCTTCATGGACTAGGTCTGCCCTAGGGTGTGGGAGGTGGTAGAGCCTAGTGATTTAAGGATGTTATATGCTTCTAGAGACAAATCCCAGCTTTGTCCTATGCTAGCTATGTGACCTGGTCAAGTACTTTAATGCTAGTGGACTTCATTTTCTTCCTGTATGTTAGAGATTTAGATAATATCCAAATAAATACCTTTATAGGAATTTAATGAGAATTAAATTATTAAAACTTATGAGGATTAAGTAAGGTAATGTATGTACAGCTGAAGGCATGGCTCCTGGCACAAGGTTAGTGCTTAGGTAGCCGTTGCCCTTACTCATATTTCTGATTCATTTGCTTCTAAGATTTGATGACTTTTCGCATTGTGACATGATACTATTTGAGCTAACATGATGTCCATTTGGCTCACCCATTTACCTTTTTATTGATACATAATAATTGTACGTATTTATGGGGTATGTGTGGTATTTTGATACATGCATACAATGTGTAATGATCAAACTAGAGAATTCAGGATGCTTATCATTTATTTGTGTTGGAAATATTTCCTATCTTCTCTTCTACTTGTTTTGAAGAATACAATATATTGCAGTTATCTAAAGTCACCCTACTGTGTCTTCAGACACTAGAACTTGTTCCTTTTATCTAACTGTATTTTTGTACCCATTAACCAACCTCTCTTCATCCCCTTCACCCCATCTTAGCCTCTGGTTACCACCATTCTTCTTTTACCTACCTGGCATCCACTTTCATTCCCACTTGTGAGTGAGAACATGCAGTATTTCTGTACCTGACTTATTTTATGTAACACAATGACAGAATTTCATTCTTTTTTGGGGGCTGACAACATTTCGTTGTGTATATATACGCCACATCTTCTTTATTCATTCATCCATTGATGAACACTTAGGTTAATTCCCAGTCTTGGCTATTGTGAATACTGCAGGATCATATGATAACTCTCTATCTTTTTTTTTTTGAGAAACTTCTATGCTGTTTTTCATAATGGCTTGTACTAATTTACATTCCTATTATCTTTTTGATAATGGCCATTCTAAATGGGGTAAGATGATATCTCACTGTGGCTTTGATTTGCATTTTCCTGATGATTAGTAATGTTGAGCACTTTTTAATGTACCTTTTGTATGTCTTTCTTTTGAAAAATACCTATTCAGATCTTCTGCCCACTTTTTAATTGGATTATTTGTGTGTTTTTTGCTGTTGAGTTGTTCGAGTTCCTTGTATCCATTTACCTTTTATAGCCTACAATTTCATTTTATTTGTCTTTAAGAAAATTGTATGCACTTTTTTTTTTTGAGTTGGAGTCTCACTCTGTTGCCCAGGCTGGAATGCAATGGCACAGTCATGGCCACCCCAGCATTGACCTGCTGGGCTCCAGCGATCCTTCTGCCTCAGCCTTCCATGTAGCCAGAACTACAGGTGCACACCACCACAGCTGGCTAATTTTTTAAAATTTATTGTAGAGGTTTCACCAAATTGCCTGGGCTGGTCTCAAACGCACGGGCTTAGGCAATCCGTTCGCCTCGGCCTCCCAAAGTGCTGGGATTATAGGCTGATGCACCAACCCTGGCCAATTGTATGTATTTAAGGTGTACAAGATGATGTTTTGATATACATAGTGAAATGGTTACTGTAGTCATTATTTTTCTTTCTGTGTCATGCTATTTGATTTGTTTTTAAAAATCATCTTCAGAGATTCTTTCTGTCCTGTTTGCTGTTTATTGGGCAGTGACTTGATTTTTCTCTTAAATTTCATCTTGTTTATAGGCAGACAGCCAAGTGGACCTGGTCCGGCAGCATTTCTATGAAGTATCCCTGGAATATGTCTTCAAAGTGCAGGAAGTCCAAGAGAGAAAGATGTTTGAGTTTGTGGAGCCTGTAAGTAGTTGTTCAGGGTTTAATGACGTACCCATACTTTTATCCCTACTCCTCATTCCAGCTACCTGGTAGGTTACAAAATGCTCTAAGTTGTTGAGGAGAAGGTTGACCAAACCTGATGCTGTGCCTTCTGTTTTGTCAGTCTGAATACCCTGGAATCTTCCCAGAAGCCATTCCTGCATGACCCACAGCAGTGGAGATAGAACACTCAGCAATAGTTTCTTCCTCTGGCTCCCCTATGTTGTGCTATATGGTTTCCAGATGGACAGAGTGGAAGGAGTTTGTAGGGGAAGAGTTTCCATCTTGCTGTGAAATAGCGATTACACCTTAACTTTCCTCTTCACTCCCACCTTTCCTCTCTTCTTCAAATAATCCAGTTGTAGTAGTAACCCAAGGAGATAGCAGACTACACATAGTGCCTTTCTCTTTTTGCCTCTGGATTCCAAGACCCTCCTTATCCCACTTAGGAATTAAAAGATGGTATGTAAAGCAATTTCTCACTGTGGATTTGTTATGATCGGGACAGTATAGAGATTTGTTAAATAGACCACGGTAGAATTTGGACTTGGACAGAATGTCCCAGTGGGTGTGAGACTGCAGTGGGAAAAAGTCTGACTTTAGTTTGGGCCACACCAGCATGGTTGTAGTTTCATTCAGATATGGTGCCACTCCACCTTGCTGTGTGTGGCACTGGTGTAGAGAATCCACAGCAGGAAGATGTCCTGGAAGCACTAAATATAGCATGCGGGCCTCAATTTAAAACTCTTGCAGATCACAGATTTTTCAACCAAAATGCAGCCTCTGATTTAGACTCAAACCTGGGATCTCTGGACAAATAATATTCTCATCTACTTAAAGAAAGGGTCATTTTCTTAAGCAAATAAGAATAAAACTATAAGAAACAGAAAGGAAATGACCGCTTTTTTTTTTCCAGTAAAGAGTGTTCTGTGGGCCGTGTCTAATTTATAAACTTTGGAGATGGATGCTCTTTAGGCATGTAAACTTGCTATTAGTTTCATCAATATTCCAGTTGACTTTGTAATCTGATGTCTACATCTTTTACTATGCTGGAACTATAATTTCAGGATTCTACTCCCAGCTACCTCATTTGGCAAATTCCTTAAAGTCTGTAATTACTTCAGTCTTCTTATATGAATATTGGAAACAGTAGATCCAGCTTCCTGTGCAACAGTGATCTTGGTCAAGTTCTCAGGTCAAAAATCCCCATCTTTCTGTAGGGTCAGTTGGGTGTGAGCAACTATCTGTTGGAGAAAGCAGGCTGGTGGATTTTCCTTCTTTAGGGCACAGAGGTGTTAAAGCTAGCCTTTTAATCAAAGGTGTGCTGAAGACTCCTGTGGTCAGGGCAGGAATTCAAATGCTGTCACATAGAATTAGCCATTAACATTATCTTTATTTGCTTTCATTAGAATTTCTAGAGGAAAAGACCGGTACAACTCTAATAATACTTATGTATATATACATTGATTGATATTATTCCAAATTTGCCTGCTTTTAGTGAGTTTTATTCTAATTGGCTCATGTGACTTTTTTGAGGTGAGTTTTTTGTTATCTGCCTTGATCGTTCAGCAGTTGTACCTAGTCAATCAGGTATTGGATCTGTTAGCTTTTGCTGAGTGACGACCACAAAACTTCATACAACATCAGATGTTTATTTCTTACACATCTGTGCAGTTCAGCCAACCTAGGCCATGCTCTGCTGGATGACTTTGCAGATCTGGATTGGTTTTTTTCCTCCTTCCCCTACCTCCTTCCCTTCTCCTTCTTTTGCGCTTCCTCCCCCCTCTTTTTTTTTTTTAAGAAAATAAATCTACCACATGGTTATATCATTCGACACGGAAAAAGCTTTTGATAAAATCCAGTACCCCTTCTTGATAAAAACCCTTGAACGAATAGATGGAACATACCTCAAAATAGTAAGATTCTACAAGAAACACACAGCCAACATACTGCTAAACAGACAGAAATTGGAACCACTTCCCCTGGAAAATTGGAACAAGACAATGATGCTCTCACTTCTCCTGTTCAACATAGTATTGGAAGTCCTAGTTAGAGCAGACAAGAGAAGGAAATCATGGATATCCAAATAGGAAAAGAGGAAGTTAAACTATCCCTCTTTGCAGATGACACGATTCTATACCTCAAAACCCAAAGAATTTGTAAAAACCTCCTTGTACTGATAAAGGACATTGGCAAAGTCTCAGGGTATAAAATCATGTACAAAAGTAGATTTCTATACACCGCCAATAAACAAACAGAAGCCCAAATAAAAAGCATAATCGCATTCATATTAGCTACAAAAAAGATGAAATACCTTGGCATCTTTTTAACCAGAGAAGTCAAAGACGTTGAAAACTACAAAACACTGTTCAAAGAAATCAAAGATGATACAAACAAATGGAAAAATATTCCATGCTCATGGATAGAAGAATCAACCTTGTTAAGATGTCCATCCTATCCAAGGCAATCTACAGATTTAACACAATACTCATTAAATTACCAGCAGCGTTCTTCTCAGACCTGGAAATGACAATACAGAAATTCTTATGGAAACATAAATGACCACGAATAGCCAAAACAAAAACAAAACCAAAAAACAAAACCAAAAACAAAGCAGGAGGCATCATGCTCCAGACTTTATCATGCTCCGAGACTTTAAGCTTTATAAAGCTGTAATAATCAAAGCAACCTGGTATTGATACAAGAACAGGCATATAGACCAATGAAACCGGATAGAGATTCCAGAAGCAGAACATCAGTTTCTCAACTAACTCATCTTCGACAAAGCCTCTACCATCAACCACTGGGGAGAGGAGAACCTATTCAGTAAATGGTGCTGGGAAAACTGATTGACCACATGCAGAAGATTAAAACAAGACCACTACCTAGCTCCCTACACAAAAATCAACTCTCAATAGGTCAAAGACCTAAACATAAGACCTCAAACTGTAAGAACTTCAGAAAACTTAGGAGATACACTTATGGAAATTGGAACTGGCAACCAATTCCTGATCAAAACCCCAAATGCCCATGCCATACAAGATAACATAGACAAGTGGGACCTCATCAAACTGACAAGCTTCTGCAAAACCAAAAAAAACCCATTGAGACAGCCATCAGACTAGGAAAAAATATTTGCCAACTGTATATCTGACAAAGGCCTAACATCTAGGATCTACAAGGAACTCAAATGTGCTGAGAAGAAAAACACAAACAGTGCCATTACAAAGTGGGCAAAAGATATGAGTAGATACTTCTCAAAAGAAGACATACGAGCACCCAACAGATCCGTGAAAAAATGCTCAGCCTCAACAGCCACCAACGAAATGCAAATTAAAACCACACTGAGATACCACCTAACTTCAGTCAGGATGGCTATCATCAATAACTCAAAAAAACAACAGATGCTGGGGAGGATGCGGTGAAAAGGAAATACTTCTACGCTGTTGGTGGGAGTGTAAACTTGTATAGTCTCTGTGGAAAACAGTGTGACAATTCCTAAAAGGTCTAAAGATTGACCTTCCATATGACCCCGCAATCCCCCTACCGGGAATATACCCAGAGGAACTCAAATCACTCTGAAAAAGATGCTTGCATATGCATGTTTATTACAGCATTATTCACAATAGCAAAAACATGGAACCAACTGTGCTGCCCATCGAAAGAGGACTGGACAAAAAAATGTGGTGCATGTACATGACAGACTGTTACATAGCCATAAAGAAGGACAAAATTATGAATGTTGTAGCAACTTGGATGGACTTTAGAGGCTATAAATTGAGTGATCCATCACAGAAACAAAGAATCGAGTATCACATGTTCTCACTCATAAGTGGATCTTGAACAACTTTTGTAATACTATAAGAAAGGGACCGGCAGTAGTGGGAAACTGTCCGGGGAAGGTGGGGGCAGAATTGGCAGTAGTGGAAAACTGCCAAGGGAGAGGGGTATACTTCATCAACAAGGAGACCTGCATTATGAACATTTGTATACCCGACCCTGAATTGTACTCCACATATTTAAAATAAAAAAGAAAAAGAAAATAAATCTACAAGGATTTACCATGCCATTTTCTGGACTTCTGTTGTAGTATGTAGGTGTCTTAGGGAGTTTTTGCTTTAAGAGGCAATAGCATTATGTTTAAGGGTTCTAGAGCCAGACTCTCTCTGAATTTAAGTCCCAGCCTAGCCATTTACTTGCTGTGTGTTCTTGGTCAAGTTATCTTTGAGTCTCACTTTCCCCATCTGCAAAATGGGGATAATAATACCACCTACCTTATAGAGATGCTATGAGGACTAACTGAGTTTATCCATGTAAGGTGCTTACAGTAGAACCTGATTAGAATCTCATGAAAAGTTAGCAATTATTTTTTATTTATAGGCAAATGAATCAAAAGTGTCAGTATTAATAGGGTCTGCCTGATTTAACATAACTAGTCTTGGTAGATCTAAAAGTGCTTATTTACTGTATACAATAGAAAATGCAGAAGACCCAGTCTCAGATGCTCACAGCCTCACCGGGGGAAGCCAGATATTTACGATAGGGAGCTAGACAAAGTAGCAAGCAGCTCAGTGACAGCTTGGACAGGGTGCTTGACCATAGACATGCCAGAGGGATTTAAAAGGTATAATCATTGTAGTGTGTAGGTGTTTTTTAGTTCATACAGCAAGCCACCTAGAAGGTTTATGAAAAGAAAATTTCAGTCTCGTGTTAGGACAGAGAAAGTGACAGGGATTGCCCAGGGAAGGGTAACTAAATGAGTTGGTTGAAAGGCTGAATGCGGGACTCACGTGTTGGGCCTTCCCTTTTCTATGCAAGTTCTTGTTTCTGAACACATCAGTTTCTAGGTGAGTCAGTGGCTTCAGGAGCTGGGGATTGGGAGAAGATATTCGTACAGTGAAAAAGCTGCTGATGAAATCAGTGAGTCTCAGAGTGTTAGAGATGCAAATTCTCAGGCTTCACCTAGAACTGAAATTTAAGAGCAGGCCCAGTAATCTGTATTTTAGTAAGCCTTCCAGGTGATTTAGCCGCACATTACAGTTTGAACTGCTGGCCTGCATTGTAAAAAGGAAGAACATGAAGTAAAAATTGATATTAGCTGAAACTGTGTCATGTACTGTGCTAAACACTTCATTTATTATGATCATTATAACATCTCTGAGGTAGGTACAATTTTTATTTCTATCAGATGAAGAAATGGAAGCACATATATTTATTTACTTGTCCAAAGTCATATCTAGTAAATAACAGAGCTGGAATGGTTTGGCTCTTAATCTCTATGAAATAGCATTTAATTGCTTACAGGTGGAAAGGAAACCAGCAAGGAATCTACTGAACTAAATTGCTGGTGTGGGTATTTATATTTTGAGTTAGTTGCAGTCAAGGAACTCCTCCAGCCATTTAAGGAACCACCGTGCACGGTGACCATTTTCATTTGTTTCTTAGAAAGTAACTTCACATACCAGGATATAATTGACCTTCAGAAAAAGAAAAAGTTTTAGTGTTCCAAGGAAGAAAAATCAGACTTCTGGGCTCTAAACCACACACACACACACACACACACACACACACACACACAC
>NW_007241058.1:0-1285 GCF_000164805.1 Carlito syrichta
TCAACAGATGTCAAAACAAAAACCACATGATTATATCATTAGATGCAGATAAAGCTTTTGATAAAATCCAGCACCCCTTCTTGATAAAAACCTCCGAACATCTAGGCATACAAGGAACATACCTCAAAATAGTAAAAGCCATCTATGAGAAATCCACAGCCAACATACTCCTCAATGGACAAAAACTGGAACGATTTCCCCTGAAAACTGGAATAAGACAAAGATGCCCACTTTCACCCCTCCTGTTCAGTAGGGTATTGGAACTCCTGGCTACAGCAATCAGAGAAGAGAAGGCAATCAGGGGTATCCAAATAGGAAAAGAGGAAGTCATGTTATCTGTCTTTGCAGATGACATGATCGTGTACCATGAAAACCCAAGAGAATCTGTCAAAAACCTCCTTACACTGATAAAGTCTCAGCAAATAAAATAAATGTGCAAAAGACAATTGCATTTCTTTACACCAATAATAAACAAATAGAAACCCAAATAGAAAGCACAAATCCATTCACAATAGCCACAAAAAAATGAAATACCTTGGCATCTTCCTAACCAGAGACTTGAAAGACCTTTACAATGAAAATTACAAAACACTGCTCAAAGAAATCAAAGATGACACAAACAAGTGGAAAAATATCCCATGCTCATGGATTGGAAGAATCAACATTGTGAAGATGTCCATCTTACCTAAGGCAAACTACAAATTCAATGCAGTACCCATCAAATTACTAGCAACTTTCTTCTCAGACCTAGAAAAAACAACACAGGAATTCATATGGAAACAAAAACGACCAAGAATAGCCAGAACCATCCTCAGCAAAAAAAAAGAAAGAAATCAGGTGGTATCACATTACCAGACTTCAAACTTTACTATAAAGCTACAATCATCAAAACAACTTGGTACTGGTACAGGTACAGACATATAGATGAATGGAATAGAATTGAGATTCCAGAAGCAAAACCTCACTTTCTCAACAAACTCATCTTTGAGAAAGCCTCCTCCACCTACCACTGGGGAGAGGAGAACCTATTCAGTAAATGGTGCTGGGAAAGCTGGTTGACCACATGCAGAAGATTGAAGCAGGACCTCTATCTACCTCCATATACAAAAATTAACTCTAAATGAATTAGAGGCATATATGTAAAACCTCAAACTATAAGAACCTTAGAAAATGAAGGATATACCCTCATGGAAATTGGAACTGGCATCCAGTTCCTCTACAAAACCAGAAACCCACAGGCCATAAGAGATAAGATAGACAAGTGGGACCTCATAAACTGACAAGC
>NW_007241059.1:0-513 GCF_000164805.1 Carlito syrichta
CAAGACCGCAAAAACCCTAATTTCAGCAGAAGAATCCAGATCACCAAAATAAAAGCCCAAATCCAGGACATAGAAGACAAATAGATAATACAAAAAAACAATGAAACAAAAAACTGGTTCTTCAAAAGGATAACAAGAAAGATGGTACCCTAACTCGACTAACCAAGAAAAAGAGAGAAAGCCCAAATAAACACAATCAGAAACACAAAAGAAGAAGTCACATCTGATCCTGAAGAAATACAAATGATCATTAGAGACTACAATGTACACTTGTATGGAAACAAACTTGAAAACCTTTTGGAAATGAAGGACTTTCTGACATCACACAAAGTGCCTCAGTTAAAACAAGAAGAAATTGAGACCATAAATAGACCAATAACAAGAAAGGAAATTTACTACGTAATAAGAAAATTTCCTACCAAAAAAAAGCCCTGGACCAGATGGCTTTCCAACAGAATTCTATAAGACATTTAAGGAGGAGCTTATACCAATCCTACTGAAGGTATTCCAGGT
>NW_007241060.1:0-29101 GCF_000164805.1 Carlito syrichta
TCTCTCCATTATTGTCTTGATGTCAATGTTTGTAGTTTGAGACCCTTCATTCTGGGGGCTTTTCATTGTTTGCATTCCGAAGTCAGTTTTCTCAGTGTCTGCCTTCCCAGGGTTCTGGGAGAGACCCATACTCTTCTTTTGGTTTTTCTTCATTTTTGTAGATTTTTTTCTCTATCCCCCTTTCCTCTTCTTCTCTAATTCTGTTTTTGGAAGAAGGTGGGGTTGCTTTTATTTCTCTTCTGCTATATCCTGTTCTTCCTTATGAGTGTCTTCTGGCTTTGTTCACTTTTTAGGTTGGAGTGTAGGCTGTATTCTGCACTTTTTGAAGCTTTGAGGTTTAATTGAGAGGGAAGCTGTGGTTCAGAGTGTATATGCTGATTCTGGCATCCACAAACAGGTGTATGAGCTCACTGGAACCTATTTCCCTCTGCCTTACAATCTGTCTGTTCAGCAGTAGGCAGTCTTGCTTCCTAGATTAAAATGGGGGTATAAAAGAGGAAAATAATGGAGGAAGAGGGAGCCAATAGGAAGTTAAAGAGAGAGAAGAGCAAGAGGGAAAACAGACATACATACCAACTATCAGGTGAGAAAAAGACACAAGGCCAGAGAGAAGTGGAGGAAGACACGTAAGAAAGATTCCCTAAAGAATACTGATAGCTTCACAGAAACAGACCAATATAAACATGAAACAGTGTAGGTCAGAAGGCAAACAACGATCATGATCAAAATAAACACTAAAAGTGATAAAATCATGTCACAATAAGAGATCAGACTAAAATTACTTCAGCTCTGATCTCCGCCTCTCCCCTTTGTTTTTCCATTGAAGGCAGCTAGGTTTACTCACAGTTTGGGTTTGGCTGCCTGGGAGTTGCTTTTATCTGATTCAGCTTAGGGATGGGGCTTTGTCTCCTGTTTAGCAATGTTACCTTAGGAACCAAGGTGGAGTTTGTTGATAGGTGGGCAGGGCAATGGAAATCTCTGCCTGGAGAAAGGTGGAGGAAGGTTCTCTTTCGTAGATCCTTTTCTCTCCACTTTTTTGCGTCCCCAAGCTTGGGATCATGGGCTGAGTGCCTCAGCCAGGATGGGCCTGGGACTCCAGAGCTCCAAAGCTCCTATGGGCAGGTGGTGAGTGGCAAGAGTGGCTCTCGGCCCCCCACAGGGTACTTCAATCAGGTATGGGACTGGTGTCTCTGAGGGGTGGATGTCCAGAGCCTCCTTGAGTGACCAGCGTCTTGGTGAAATGAGAGACGATGTAGCCAGGGAGCTTGCTGAGACCCAAGACTCCCATGCACACAGTGGAACAGCAGCAGCAGGGGGCCACTGTATCAGGCCCTGTGTGGGACCAAGGGACCCCAGGCCTCGGACCAGCGCTTGCTGGTGTTGGGCTTCAATGGCCAGCTGATGGTGTTATCCCTTGCAACAAATGGTCTTTATCTCAGCTGCTCGGCCGCCCCTCAGGCACTGACAGTGTGATGTGGAATGCCTGCCTTGGTGGCAGCGGCGGCAGCAGCAGCAACGGTGTCAGTGATAGCAGCTGGGCCACTGGCACAGGTGGTGTGATGTGTAATGGCTGCCACTGTGCAGCTGCTGCCTCGGAGGAAGTGGCTGCTCAGCTGCCTCGGAGCAGGCAGAGAATGGGCCACCTCAGAGTAGGAGGTGGAGGCTCAGCCACCTCAGAGGGGGAGGCAGAGGCTCGGCCGCCTTGGAGGGGTAGGTGGAGGCTCAGCTGCCTCGGAGGAGGAGGCAGAGGACGGAGTCTTGGCTGCCTTGGAGGAGTAGGTGGAGGCTCGGCCACCTCGGAGGAGGGGGCAGAGGCCCGGCCGTCTTGGAGGAGGTGTCAGAGGGCAGAGTCTTGGCCACCTTGGAGGAGGAGGCGGCAGAAGCTCCGCTGCCTTGGAGTAGGAGGTGGAGGCCCGGTCACCTCGGAGAAGGAGGCGGAGGATCAGCTGGCTCAGCGGAGGTGGCGGAGGCTTGGCTACCTCAGAGGAGGGGGCAGAGGGTGGAGTCTCGGCTGCCTTGGAGGAGGAAGCGGAGGCTCAGCTGCCTTGGAGTAGGAGGCGGAGGGTGGAGTCTTGGCCACCTTGGAGGAGGAGCCTGCCGCTGTGGTGCCTCCACCACCTCAGAGGAGGAGGCCGAGGGCAGAGTCTCAGCCGCCTCAGAGGAGGAGTCTGCCGCCTCAAGGGGGGCGCAGCAGCGCCTCTGCTGCCTTGGAGAGGGTGCGCAGTGGTGACTCTGCCACCTTGGAGGAGGCCGCGTGGTTCCACTACCTCGGAGGAGGTCGTGGCTCACCCCAGGCACTGGTGGTGTGATGTGGAATGGCTGCCAGTCGGAATGGCAGCAGCAGCAGCCACCACAGTAGCTGCCCAGACTCTGGTGATGCCTCTGCAAAGTCTACCTTCGAGCTCTGTGGGAAGAGCAGGCTGCAGATGATGGGATCCACAAACTCTGGGGTGAGAATCAGAGTCTCTTAGTGTTCTCAGTGGAGAGTTTCACAGGCAGTGCTGCCCTGTCACCATCTTGCCCCCTCCCCCCGAGTTGTAATCTTAATCTCAGAAAAAATTCCCTTTAAGCTATCAAAAATCATAAAACATGAAGAAGGTCACCATATAATGATAAAAGGCTCATCAATTCATCAGCAAGAAATATCCATCCTAAACATATATGACCTAATATAGGAGCACCAATGCTCATACAGCAGCTTCTAGGCAAACTTAAAAAAGAAGTTGACTCTAATTCTTTCATGGGATGTACTTTAATTCCACACTCACAACGCTAGAGAGACCATCAAGACAAAAAGCAGCAAGGACATCCAGAACCTCAAAGAGACTCTTGAACAAATGCACTTAATTGATACTAACAGAACACTCTACCCAACTGCACAGAATATACATTCTACTCACCACCACATGGAACGTACTTCAAGATTGACCACATCATTGGTCCTAACACAAACATAAACAACATAAACAAATTTCATAGGATTGAAATCTTGCCATTCAACTTTTCAGACCACAGTGGAATAAATATAAATATCAACACCAAGGAAATTTCCCCAAAACCCACATAGACATGGCTACTAAACAGCATGATGCTGAGCAATGCCTGGTCAACACTGAAATTAAAGAAATTGAAAGATTCCCGGAAGCAAAGGACAATGAGGAAACATCTCACCAAAACCTCTGGGATACCATAAAGCCAGGTTTTAGAGGAAAATTTGTATCTCTACAAGCACACATCAAGAAAATGGAAACATCACAAGTAGAGAGCCTAACAAACCACCCAAGGGAGCTGGAAAGAGAAGACCACCAAAACCCCAACTTTAGCAGAATAATCCAAATCACAAAATTAAGAGCACAAATATGGGACATAGAAGAAAAAAATCATAGAAATCAACAACAAAAAAGTTGGTTCTTTGAAAAAATTAACAACATTGATGGGCCCATAGCCAGAATGACCAAGAAAAAGAGAGAAAAAAGTCCAAATAAACACAATCAGTAAAACAAAAGATCAAATCTCAAAATAATAAAAGGCATAAATGACAAACTCACTGCCAGCATCGTATTGAACTAGAAAAATATGCAAACATTCCCTTAGAACCAGAGCAAATAAAGGATTCCCTGTCGGTGACCAGTACTGACCAAGGGTGGGTTAGGACCGCACCGGAGAATCTGGACGAAGAGAAGAGACCACTTGGAGGCAGTTCTTCTGGGAACAGTCTGATCAGGACTGAAGCCAAATTTTATTCGGACTCCTTTCAAATTATATACCATTTTCTATACCCTCCAGCAGTGTGATAATCACTTGCTGGGGGCACACAAGTTCCGTGCTTTACAAACTATGCATCACAAGACCACCACGAGATCTGCAATTTCCAAGCAAACAATTCGAATTCCATGATGACTGTCGTGCTTACATTAAGGTCACAGGTGCACAATTTCAATACAAATCGTTCAAAGTGTTTTCCATAATGTTCAATGAAACATTCATATTATACTCTTTGTTCTAAACCCTGATTAATACAAAAAACTTTTCTAAGTTAACTTTAGGTTCAATCCAAGTTCACTGACTCCTAATATTTTTAACGATTAATATTATCAACTTAACACTATACTATATAAGTTTACTTAAATGACTTAGCTGTTAGTTATACTATTATCCTATTACGATTTAATGTAATGCCTTATAACTCAGTTAAAACTTATTCTTAAACTACCAAACTTTACTATAATTCATGAGTTTCATATGTCTAAACTTTAATTTTTATATAATCTAATGATTGACCTTTAATACTATGCTATATCCTATTAAGCTAATACCTCATCATTAATTCTTTTATAAATTGTATAGTAACTATTATATTTGAGTATGTAGCAAAAGGAAACAAAACAGCAAGCATAAATTTACACAACTATGAGTGTATATGTATATATTTTATCCTAACAAGTCTACTCTAAAAATCAAATAGTAGCTGTCACACTCTTGAACAAGGAAATGCATGGCCACCATTATGGCAGCTATGGGCTGAAGCAGACAGAGTTTCAGTAATTAACGAAACAAAAGAAAACATTCTGCCTGGCTAGGGGCAGGGCGACAAAACTATCATGGTAATTTAGTTTCTAATCTTGGCCCTAGAGGAAACTGCTTTCGGGAACAAGAGCTGACTACCCAGTCTACCAGGAAATAGAAGTTAAAAAATATCTAGAAAGAAGTAAAACTTAGAAAGACAGAGAAAAATAATTCTGCTGTGCACTCTCCATCAGGCATATTGATATTTACTTATAAGTTTTACTGCCATCTATGCACACTGGTCACTAATCACACGCCAATATTATAGGTATAACTGATATCCTATGTCAGAGGCAATCTTCCAGATGGGCCTTTACAGGCCTCAGCCATGTAGCTATAGATGTTGGCTCCCAACGTTCCCCCTTTCACCAGTACTGTCCAACACGTTACTGGATGTCCTTGAAGACAAATAGGACAAGGGAAAGAAATAACAAGCATGCACAAAATTAGTATAATTTCTATATATTAATAATGATCAACATGGTAAAAAAACAAGAACTTAATCACATTAAAAATACTCACAAGGCCTCAATCAGCATGTGACTGTGCAGGCAGAACATCTATGAAACCCTAACAACTACCATCAAGAAACATCCATACTGTGTGAGCCAAGAGAATGAATACACAGACTGACCATGGCTACCATTAGCTGGGGAAGTGATAATTTAGTGTCTCTACCATGGAGCAAGCAGGTAAATCCTGAAACTGATTGTGGGATCCATTCAAACCCAAGTTAGGGGAAAAAAGCAGAGGAAAGCCCCCTCCTCTAGACAGAAAACAGAAGAGATTGGCAGAGCTGGTCAACTGGGACAGCAGAAAAGTGCAGGCAAAAAGGAAATGGAATCTGAATATTCAGAAGCAGCAACAACAGACAGCATAAGGCTCACAATTTTTATTTTTTGAATTTTATTTTATTTTACTTATTTATTTGTTTTTAATTATTTATTTAGTCTTCTGTTCCTATTTTATTTTTTGTCTTGTTTTCTTCTTTCTGTTTTTGGGTATGGGTGAGAGTCTGTGATCACTTTTCATCTATTTTTCTTTATATTTCTCTCTGTTTCATTTCCATTTTCTTCTGTTTCTCTTCTTTTATAAGATGGCTTTCATTTTCTCTGATCTTTTTCTCAAAAATACTTTATTTTTGAACTCAGTATGTACTTGTATGTCTTCACTGCATGGACACATTTTGAGGTGAGGGAATGTAGGCCTGAAGGGGTCAAATACCAAGCACTGAACCCTGTGATCGGCAAGTATCTTCTGAATATTACCTCCTCAAGTACATGTATTCAACCCTCAAAACTGAAAAGAGACAGCACCACCCCCCACTCACAGCACTATTTTAGAATACAATATTTGGCATTTCTCATCAGGAAGGATAGCAGGCTGAGCAAATGACAGAAATCAGAGCTACTCCCACATTTACTGAATGATGGAATTAAAAAAAAAGAAAAGTGATCTGTCAAAAATGAAGAAAAATTAGTGAAAGAATACAGATAACACACACAGTCCCAAAGTGAAAATGTCTGTAAGACAGAACTCATGGCCCAAACAATGGAAATCATTCAAAATTTCCAGAACACAACAGAGATTATGAAGTGGATAGAAAGACTGAGCAAGGCACACGTAATATCAGAAGCAACACTGAAAGACATTATAAGAGAGATTTTATTGCTATAAACTCCATACAATAAATTGATAACAAGTTGAAAATCACAGAAAAAAGAATTAAGCAAACAGGGAAAAGAATGTCACAGCTTGAAGATCAAAATATTGGATTAAGTCAAATGTTAAAGATATACAAATAAAACTTGAAATGTTAACCACAGCCTTCAAGAGATGTGCAAATACATCAAGAGATCAAACATACACTGATTTGTATATCTGAAGCTAAAAGGGAAACAGAGAACACCTTGGAACAAGTATTCTATGAGTTTATCCATGAAAACACTCCTCATCTCACAAGAGACGTGACCAACTAAATAAGAGAGATTCACAGAACCCCTGCAAGGCATCATATGAGAAGATCAAACCCTGGGTACATAGTAATTCCCTTACACAAAGTATTTATAAAAGAAAAAATCTTAAAGGTAGCAAGAGAGTAAGGTACCCTATCCTCTACCAGGGAAGATCAGTTAGAATAACACTAGACTTATCTGCTGAAACACTGCAAGCTAGAAGTGACTGGAGCCAAAATTTCAAAATTCTCAACAAACAAACAAAAAATATCCAGTCATGAATTTCCTATCCAGCTAAGCTAAACTCCATCAGCAATGGAGAATTAAAATCCTTCCCAAATATCTAATCCCTGGGAGTATGCTGCCTCCAAATCATCTCTACAGAAGACTTTTAAGAAGGTATAAAGCACAGAAAGTAAAAACAAAACATAACAAAATAAAACATGACCATGTCCTTCATAGTGCATGCAAACATGGAGCCAGCAGAACACAATATATACCTACACAACAGAAAACCACACACACATACTAATAAAAAGTTAAAATAAAATAAAAGAAGAGCTTTGTGACAGGGAGAAACTCTCCCATTTCAATAATCAGTGTGAACATGAATGGACTACATGCACCACTTAAAGATATAGAAAGGAAAATAGGATAAAAGAGCATGACTCAGAAGCATGCTGCCTTTTGGAAACATATCTCACTACAAAAGACACCCATACTCAAAGATAAACGATTGAAAATGAACTTTCAGTAAATGCTAAACAAAAAAGGTCAGTTGTTATTCTAATATCTGACAAAACTACCTTCAGACTATCAAAAATGCAAAAAATTACAGAAGGACACTACATAATGACAAAAGTTGCAATTCATCAGCAAGATATATCCATCCTAAACATTTATACAACCAACATAGGGGGAACAGAAATTATAAAGCAACTACTAAAAAGATAAACACACAATCATACTTGAAAATTAAAATCTCCACTAGCCACCTTGATAGATCAACACGAAAAAAGTTAGTAAGAACAAATGAAACCTTAACTTGATGCTTGACAAAATAGATCTAACAGATATCTGTAGAATGCTTCATGCTATGGGCACAGAATGCATATTCTGGAACTTAGTCCAAGATTGGCCACATTCTAGCCCATAAATTAAAAGCATACAAATTCCAAAAAATAAAAACAATACTATGCTTCTTCTCAAAACTCAGTGGAATAAAAATAAATATTGTCATTAAAAAGATCATCCCAAAACACATGAAGATGGACACAAAACAACATACTGCTGAACAATCACTGGGTGAACAGGAAAATCAACACAGAAATTAAAAGTTTCCGGAAAACAAATGAAAACAAAGATATATCTTACTAGAATATCTGGAATACAGTCTTAAGAGGAGTTTTGTAGCTCTACAAACACACGCTAAGAAAACAGAAAGATTATAAGTAAACTTCCTAACATCATAGCTAAGGAAACTCGTAAGCAAGACCACTAAAACCTTAACAGTAGCAGAAGAATACAGATCACCAAAATTCAGGCCTAACCACAGACTATAGAACACAAATATATTATAGGAAAAAGCAACAAAACAAAAAGGTAGTTCACTGAAAGAATAAATTATATTTATGGTTGCCAAGCCAGACTGACCAAGAAAAAGAGAGAAAAAGCCCAAATAAACACAATGAAAAATACAAAGTTGAAGTCATAACTGACCACAAAGAAATTCAAAATAATATCAGAGTTTATTGTGCACACTTCTATTTAAATTTTTTTTTATTTTAAAATTGTGAGGTACAATTCAGGGTAAGATATACAAATATTCATTGTGCAGGAATTCTTGATGATGATATGTGGCCCAATTCCACAGGCAGATTCCCACTATAGCCCATCCCACTTCCCCACTCCCCAACACCCCTGCACGTTCCACTGCTGTGAAAGTTTTTCAAAGAGTATTATGATTGTTGTTGCAGGTCCACTTATAAGTGAGAACATGTGATACTCAGTTCTTTGTTTTTGTGAAAGATCACTCATTATTACAGACTCTAATTTCATCCAGGTTGCTAGGAAGTTCCTGATTTTGTTCTTCCTTATGGCTGTGTAATATTCCATTGTGCATATGTACCATATTTTAAAATCCAGTCCTCTATTTTGATGGGCAGCATGGTTCACTGATGTTCTTGATATTGTGAAGAATGCTTCAGTAAATATACCAGTGCAGGTATTTTTTTTATAGAGTGATTTTAGTTGTTACAGCTATTTTCCCAGTAGAGGGATTGCGGGGTCACATGGAGAGTCAATATGTAGAACTTTCAGCAATTGCCACACTGTTTTCCACAGACGCTATACTAGTTTACACTCTCAGCAACATTGTAGAAGTGATCCTTTTTCGACTCATCCTCTCCAACATCTGTTATTTTTTGAGTTACTGATTATGGCCATTCAAACTGGAGTTACGTGGTATCTCAGTGTAGTTTTAATTTGCAACTGCTGGATGACTAGTGAGGTTTAAATTTTTAAATGTATCTGTTGACTGCTCATATGTTTTCTTTTAAGAAATGCCTGTTCATATCTTTTCCCCACTTTGTAATGTTTTTTTTTTCTTTTCAGCACATTTGAGTTCCTGGTGGATGCTAAATGTTACACCTTTGTAAGACAGAGAGTAGAAAACTATTTTTTCCTTGTCTGTGAGTTATCTATCTGCTCTCTTGATGGTTTCCTTGGATAGCATAACAGAAGCATGTCAGTTTGATGAGTTATCACTTGTATATCTTATCTCTTATGACATTGACAATTGGGGTTTTGATGAGGAATTGGTTTCCAGATCCAATTTCCATAAGAATGTCTCCTGCAGATTTTATGGCTCTTATGAAACCCAAATAAAAAGCACAATTTCATTCACAGTAGCCAGAATAAAATGAAAATCCATGGCATCTTCCTAACCATAGATGTGAAAAAAAACCTGTACAATGAAAACTACAATACACTGTTCAAAGTAATGACAAATTACACAAACACCGGAAAAAAAAATATTTCATGCCCATGCATTGGAAGAATCAACATTGTTAAGATGTCCATTTTGCCTAATTCAATCTACAGATTTAATACAATCTTATCAAATTATCAGCAGGATTCTTCTCAAACCTAGAAACAACAATACAGGAATTCATATGGAAACATAAACAACCATGAATAGCAAAACAATTCTCAGCAAAGGACAAAGCATGAGGCATCACACTCCCAAACTTTAAACTTTATTATAAAGCTACAGTAATCAAAAGAGTCTGGTATGGATACAAGCACAGGCATTAGAACAATGGAATAGAATTGAGATTTCAGAAGCAAAACCTCTATTTCTCAACCAACTCATCTTTAACAAAGCCTCCACCACCAACCACTGGGGAGAGGAGAATCTATTCAGTAAATGGTGCTGGGAAAACTGGCTGACCACATGCAGAAGATTGAAACAGAACTCCTACCTATCCTCATACACAAAAATCAACTTTAAATGGATTAGAGAACTATTGTGCACAATTATATGGAAACAAAATATTAAGCCTAAATGAAATGGAGAGCTTTCTGAAATCACAAAATCTTCCAAGGCTGAAATAAGAAGAAATTTAAACCCACGATAGACCAATATCAACCAAGAAAATTGGCTTTGTCATTAGAAAGCTATCCTTAAAAAAACAAAAAGCCTTGGCCAGAATCCCAAATGAATTCTACGTTCTACAAATCATCCAAAGAAGAGTTGACACCAATTTTATCAAAAGTTTTCATAGCAATAAACAAAGGTGAATTAATTTTATGAAGCCAACATATCACTGATACCCACAACTGACCAGAAACAACAAGGATATTGAACAACAGGAAATTTTTTTTTGATGAACATAGATGCAAAATATCTCAACAAGACTAAATCAATAGAGATCTTAAAATACATCTCATAAATCAGCCTCCATGGCCACATAGGCTTAATTCCAAGGATGAAGGGCTTTTCAACATCCATAAGAACATAACTGCAATTTGACACATCAACAGATGTAGAAAAAAGAACCACATGATTTTATACTTACTTGAAGAAAAACTTTCAACCATATCTAGCATTCCTTCTCGAAAAAAAGACATTAGCACCTAGGTACAGAAAGAAAACTCCTCAAAAGTGTATGAGTCGCTTGTGATGAACCCACAGCCAACATATTGTTCACTGGACAGAAGTTTCAAGCATTTCCCGTGAATATGGGAACAAGACAAGTGTCCCCACTCTCTCCTAGCTGTTCAACAAAGTATAGAAAGTCCTACCTAGAGCAATTAGGCAAGAGAAAAAATCAGGCATATCACAATAGGAAAAGAGAAAGTCAAGGTGTAAATCTTTGCAGGCAATAAGATCTATACCTTGAAAACTCAAGGGGATGTATCCTTGAACTGATAAACGACGTTGGAAAAGACTCAGGGCACAAATTCAATGTGCAAAACACACTCACATCTCTAAACACACTCACATCTCTAAACACCAACAATGATCAGGCAGAGAACCCAATAAAAAGCACAATTCTTTTCATAACAGACACAAAAAAGAAAAGACACTTCCTGTCATCTTCCTAAGCCCAGATCTGAAAGCTTTACAACAAAAATTATAAAACACTGCTCATTGAAATCAAAGAAGACACAAACAAATGGAAAAACTTTCCTTGTTTATTGATTGGAAGAATCAATATTGTTAATTTGTTCATTCTACTCAAGGAAATCTACAGAGTCAAGAAAACATCCATCAAATAGCCAACATCATTTTTCTCTGAACTGGAAGCAGCAATACAGATATTCCCATGGACATACAAAAGAATACCTGTAGCCAAAACAATCTTAATTAAAAGAAACAAAGCAGGAGGTATCAGAATTTCAGACAATGAAATTTACTATAAGACTACAATAATCAAAACAGCCTGGCACTGGTGCAAGTATAGGCATTTAGACCAATGGATAGTGATTCCAGAAGCAAAATCTTAATCTCTCAACAAACTCATCTTTGACAAAGGAATCAATAACAACCACTGGGGAGAAGATCACTTATTTAGGAAATTCTTCTGGGAAAGCAGACTGACTGCATGCAGGAGAATGAAACAAAACCAACCTATCACGATTCACAAAAATACACTCCAAATTGATCTAAGACCTAAAGATAAAACAACAAACTATAGGAATCTTAGAAAATATAAGAGAAATCCTTCTCCACATTGGAACATACAACAAATTCCAGATCATAAACGCAAAATCATATGACATAACGTGGAAGACAGACAAATGGTACCTCATCATATTGAAAAGATTCTGCACTGCCAGAGAAACCATGAAGTGAAGAGCAAGACAGTATGGGAAAAAATTGTTAACTGTGTACCTGGCAAAGGCCTAAAATCTAGGATCTACAAGAAACTCAAATGAGGCTAAAGGACAAAAAACAAAAAAGGACCCAATAAAAAAGTGGACATGAGTAGACATGAATAGACACTTCTCAAAAGAGGATATACGTGAAAAAAAAAAAAAACCCTGCATCATTAATCATCAAAATGAAAATCAAAACTACATTGAGATACCATCTAGCTCCTGTAAGGATGGCCATCATTAATAAAACAAAACACAACAGATGCTGGCTAGGGTGTATAGAAAATGGAATTAATCTACACTGTTGGTGGAATTGTAAAGTAGTTCAATCTCGATGTAAAATGTGTGGCTATTTTTAAAGAGTTAGAAATTAGCCTTTCATACAAGCCACAAATCCACTTTCTGGAAATATGCCTGGAGTAACTCAAATCACTCTAAATAAAAAAAGATACTTGCCCATGTATGTTTATTTCAGCTTTATTTACAGTAACAAAATCATATAAACAGCCCTACTGTCCATCCCAAGTGAACTGGACATCGAAAATGTGGTACATATTCACAACGGTGTACTACACAGCCATAAAGAAAGACAATATTATGGACTTTGAAGTAACTTGGATAGATGTAAATTCTGTTATACTCAGTGACCTATCACTGAAACAAAGAACTGAATACTACATGTTCTTACTTATATGTGCGTTCAGAACAATACCACAATACTATGTGATTGGAAGTATTGAGGCACTGGCAGGGGAAGGAGGGGTGGGTGGCATGTAACATCAGTAAGGGTACCTGACCCTAACCAGGGGAAGTGAGGACCAGTTGTGGTCCCAAACTTCACCTACACATGAAATACTCATGTGTCTAATCCTGATGTGTGCTCCACACCTTTACATAAAAAAGACAACATCAACACTTATAAAATGCAGAGTAATAAATTTGATCAAGGAGTTAAAAGGTCTCTACCAAGGGAATTAAAAACCACGACTGCAATAAATTATAGAAAACATAAAATAGGAAAAACACCCTCTGCTCATGAATTCGAAGAAGTAACATTGTTAAAATAACCATATATACCCAAAAAAGTTTATAGATATATATTTATATGAGTGTCTATATATACAAATATTATATTGTGTATGAATATATATACATATATATAATAGGAATATAGACATATATATATATTCCTACTTCAAGACATGGTCTCAGAATCATATGGTGTCATCCAAGAAGAAGAATTCTGAACTAGGACACAGTTTTATATGGTGAGCTAGAGATGCTGAGAGAAAGATGCTCTGTGAGCCATGATGAGAACCTTCCTGCAGGGCAGAGACTGGGCAGCAGGGGGAGCAAAGGAGATGTTAGCGAGGCTACAGCCCCAGCTGGAGTATAAGATGCTGGGAAGGGGTTTCTTCTCAGGGTCTGGGTTTCTCTTATTTCAAAACAAAATCCTATAAAAAGTTGAAATAATAATTTGGAAAGGAATACACATGGGTAGTTAGGATCCCACTGTACTTGAATCATTTGCCTAACCCAGCCAATCAACAAGAATAGCATATAAAACAAAGGACTTTTGTACTATCAGAAGTATGAAAAGGATATGAGAACAGGAATAGTTTTATTTGTTCAGGGTTTGCAAAGAGTGAGAAACACACATATCCCAGATAACAGACTTTAGAAGACCACATCAAGAAGAGGTTAAAACTGTCACTGTGCCATTTAAACAAGGGTTCATTTTGAGGAATATGTTATGAGAGAGTATTTCGAATAATAAATAAGTTTCATCTTCATGAAAACTGGGCAAAAAAGAAGAAACAGGTCTTTAACAATAAAATATCCTGCCTCATGGATATACAAATGACCTGAGTGCTACTGACTTAAACACAGAAATGCCGGTGTCCTTAGAGCATAAGTCAACAACCACATCCCTCCTCTAGAGAATGGCCAGAGAGCACACCTCCTCACCATGGACAGGAGCTTGAGGATTATCTTCTTGGTAGCAACTGCAAGAGGTAAAACCCAGGAAAGAGGATCTCCAGACACAGGACAGAGGAGGGGACTGGGGTCAAACAAGATAAATTTTATTCACTCCAGCTTCTTCTCCACAGGTGCTCACTCCCAGGTCCAGAGGGTGCAGTCTGGGGATGAAGTGAGGAAACCTGGGTCCTGACCTGCCTCTTGCTTACATAAAATGCTAAAGCACTTTGGGAATCAGAAAATTTGAGTAGGATTTACAGAGGGTTTCCAACACTCCTTTATTATACTTACACAAGCATCCTCACCATTTATATTCTGAATCACAGTCAGAAATATGTTTTATTGGCCAAAACTATTGACACATTGGTTCTTTTATTTACCATGTTCCCGTGACATAACAAGTCTAAATTAACTGGGACACCACAGGTATTTCAAATGTGTTGTGGGTAATGATGCCTGTTAGAGAGAAAGATAGTAAGGCTGTTTTTATTTGCACAGTTTCTTCCTGGATCAATGAAATGTATTTTTATTTAGAGCTCATCTGAATCCCAATTTTCTATGACCCTTCTCAGAGGGAAAGGTTTCCACCTTTTGAGGAAGGCCAATTACTGTAAAATGTCAGCAGCTTCTGGTGAATCCCCTGGTTAATCTCCTTTAGAAAAGTGGAATTCTTGGCCATGAACAAGGTAATGTATAATAACCTGCAGTCAGATCAGATAATTGCAAGCTCTTGAGTGGTTGTTTTAGATGAGGCTCCTTGGACCGGAAAGACAAGTACATTCATGGGTCTGGTAAGAAACAATATCTTTCCCTAAAAAAGTAAGTTGGCACCTTGAGGGCATATTCTCAAGGGTCCAATATGGTCTCACTTTATTGCTGCCCATCAGCCAGAGGCAAGAGACTGAGTGGTCTTGGAGAAGGAGATCCCCACTAGGGTCTCTGGTTTGGAGGGTACCTACCATGCAACATCCAACAATTCCATCTGCTTGATTGCTGGTGTCAGTCCCTTGGTGGGTGCACTCTGGAAGATGACAAGATAAATGCGAACACCCTTCCAGTTTCTATCCACTACTATACCTGCATAAATAATCTGTGATCCAGAATGAGACAGGTACTTGCAGGGATAGATATAACTTACATATGTTATCATCTTCTGCACCTCCTGCAAAATGCCATTGACAATAAGAATATGAAATTAGAAAATAATTAACAGTAACTGAAGGCT
Organism: Carlito syrichta; assembly: GCF_000164805.1. NCBI lineage: Eukaryota > Metazoa > Chordata > Mammalia > Primates > Tarsiidae > Carlito > Carlito syrichta. The sequence goes on from NW_007241060.1 coordinate 15,109, forward strand.
GAGTGTGGACAAGATAAAGGGTCATCCCCAAGGGACTGCATACCTGGAGAGCTCCTCTTGCCAATTTTTTTCCAGAAAGTGGGCCAAGAACTCACCGAGCACTGCAGATTATCCTGAGTATGCCCCCTTATAGACAGCTGAGGGAAATTTCATTATATTACAAAAAGAAATAAATAAGTAAAACTACAAAAACTCATTACATTATGGAGTTGTTAGATGAATTTATGAATACTGTCTGCTGTATAAATCAACATTAAAAAAACTTATCCAGCTCACAGCCACTGAGTAATGGAGTCCCTTTTTCACCAGATATATCTATAGATGATTAGACAAGAGTTTGATCTCAGAAACTTCTCTCTAATAAGGGCAAACCAAATCAACCTTGCCCTGAAGAGGCTGAGATCTGAGTGCTTTTTTGTCCCTGCCTCGTCTTGTGCGTACAGGGCCAAAATTGTAATTCATGTTACTGTTAAATGTTCAGTCAAAGTAAGTGTGTGATGCATATAGTGTGCAAGTTTGCTTATCAAACATGGAAACCAATCCCTGTCGTGAATACTGATGTCTGCTGCTAATCCATTATGAGTATTGCTGCTTGACCAATCCGTTCATTCATAATGCCTTTCTCATCTTTTCCTCCCTTGAAGCACCTGTTAAATCCTCTGTGGGAAGGTATGCACACGCCCGCCCCTGGACTGTTTGGATAGTTCTTGCATTCAAAACCCTTTAAAAATAGGACGTCCCTTTCGAATATTATACACTGTGCATTGATACATTTGACAGGACATGCAGGTGGAATAACATACATGGTGATTGTTGTTGAGTGGAGTGCAGTGTGATGTTCCATGGGCTCTTTGACCCACCCCAGAAAATCATTTCAGAGCTTATGCAGCAGTTTTTTTGGTTTGTTTGTTTTTGGTTTTTTTTGAGTCGTAGTTTCACTCTATCGCCCAGACTGGAGTGCAGTGGCCGCTCCCAGCCACCACAGCCTCGACCTGCTGGGCTCCGGCGATCCTTCTGCCTCAGCCTTCCAAGTAGCCGGAATTACAGGCATGCGCTACCAAGGTCGGCTGATGTTTTGATTTATTGTAGAGATGAGATCTCGCCTGCCCAGGTGGGTAGGTAATTCAGGCAATTCACTCACCTCAGCCTCCCAAAGGCACAAGATTACAGGCTGAGCCACCGAGCCCAGCTATGCAGCAGTTTTAAGACCTAGTTTATTTGAAAGAAGGAGAGAGAGAGGCACACACAGACAGAGATACAGGCATATCCATCTTAGGAAAAAGATGGCGACCTTGCTTTTAACAAGAAGCTTAATATACCCGTGCAATGATTATTAGGTTAAACAGGAGCTAAAGGGTGGACTGCAGGTATCTGATTTGAGTTTGGTTTACCAAGTATCCAAGTCTCCAGCTTTGATTAGATAAGCAGGTGGGCTTTTCTTCAGCATGCATTTGTTTTCCATGGGGAAATAGATAGATTTGTCACTATATGTGTGCCGAGGACAGTTGTGAACAAGTGTGAGATGAGAGCTTCCAAGAGCCCACATGACACACTCTTGTGGCTCACCCTCCAAAAAACCTCAGGTTCTCAAGATAACAATACAAATGATTTCTTCTTGTGTCTTCCATTACTAGATCTGATGTCTAAGAAATAACTCAGAACATTCTTTAGACAGAACTTAAAGGGTAAAATCTTTTCCAGAATTTCATCCCATAAGGGTGAAGAAAAATTATTTTATTGCAAGTTTCTTCCTCCCAGTTCTACTGTGTCATGCAAAACGGTACAATTAATATTCAGAAGAATATTTTGAGAATGCTGCAGCCAGGAAGGGGAGGAGAGGAAAGGATGAAATCTGCTTTACCAAGGGGAACCTTGTAGGTCACAGCCCAGAGGAAGAGGACGTCTAAATATCTCAAATTCCATAGAAATAATATGTATCACTCCCTTTCACCCTCCCAAATTACAGCTTCACCAGTATAACTAATCTGGATGGAAAAATATTGTGTCCAATGCATGAACCTTCTCTGACTAGAAGAACTTAGAAAACCCAAAGAACATGAAATAGAAAAAGTCAAGAACAGTACAGCACTCTGAGGACCCTGACGCTAACAAGTTCATTGGCCTCAGATTCATTTATCTGGAACATCTGAAGAGTTCACATATAAGAACAGGTAAGCTCAATCTGCATGCACTTCCCAAGTTACCACTTGTAGCTTATGTTATTTAGGTCTGTTTTCAGAAGTTAATCACATAACCAAGGCCTAGTGTCAGTAGGCTGAATGCACTTCTAATGAATTAAACACTAGAAAGAAGAGAAAATTAATGTGGACATTAGAAATTACAGGATTAAACAAATGGCATGTTAAAAAACAAGCTACAAGGAATATTGGAACATACCTGAAGGTCAATGAAAATATAAGTTCAACATATTAAAACTTATGAGATTCCATGAAAAATATGAGATTCCCAGTGCTAAAAAGAAAATTTATACTCCTAGAAATACACATTATAGGCCAAATGCAGTGGTTGACGTCTGCAATCCCAGCACTTGTGGAGGACTAGGTGGGCAGAATGGTTGAGGTGTGTAATTTGATACCTGGGTAAAATAAAGAAACTTTATCTCTAAAAAAATGTTTTAAAAGAATAGCTGTGTGTACTGGCACATACCTGTAGCCCCAGTTACTCAGGATGCTAAGATGGGAGGATTTCCTGAGCCCAAGAGGTTAAAGTATCTGTGAGCTGTGATCTGACTGACTTTGAGTGAGACAGTGAGACCTCCACTGAATATCAAATATAAAAAAATATATATGTACATATATATACACATACATACACATAGGTATATGTATACATATATTACAATGTGTCTGTATAACATGTGTATGTATATATATATATATAGAGAGAGAGAGAGAGAGAGAGAGAGAGAGAGAGAGAGAGATTACAATGGAAATATTTTTTAAATGCTAACTTAATAGTACACATTACAGAGCTGGATTGAGGTGATTAAATATGTCTCAAAATACCATAAGAACCTTAGAAAAGGAAGGAAATACTCTCATGGAAATCGGAACTGGCATCCAATTCCTGTACAAAACCCGAAACCCACAGGACTTAAGAGAGAAGATAGACAAATGGGACCTTATTAAACTGACAAGCTTCTGCAAAGCCAAAGAAACCATCAAGAGAGCAGGGAGACAGCCTACAGACTGGGAAAAAATATTTGCCAACTCTAGGTCTGACAAAGGCTTAACATCCTGGATCTACAAGGAACTGAAGCGTACTGAAAAGAAGAAAACAAACAACCCCATTATAAAATGGGCAAAAGACATGAACAGACACTTCACAAAAGAAGACATTCGAGCAGCCAACAAACACATGAAGAAATGCTCAACCTCACTAATCATCAGGGAGATGCAAATCAAAACCACACTGAGATACCACCTAACTCCAGTCAGAATGGCAATTATCAACAACTCAAAAAATAACAGCTGCTGGAGAGGGTGTGGTGAAAAGGGAACACTTCTACACTGTTGGTGGGAGTGTAAACTAGTGCAACCTCTGTGGAAAGCAGTGTGGCGATTCCTAAAAGCTCTAAAAATTGACCTTCCATATGACCCTGCAATCCCCCTACTGGGAATATACCCTGAAGAACACAAATCACTCTATAAAAAAGATATCTGCACACGTGTGTTTATCGCAGCATTGTTCACAATAGCAAGAACCTGGAAACCACCATGCTGGCCATCAAAAGAGGATTGGATTTTAAAAATGTGGTACATATACATGATGGAATACTACGCAGCCATAAAAAAGAACAAAATCATGAATTTCGCTGCAACCTGGATGGAACTAGAGTCTATAATACTGAGTGACCTCTCACAAAAACAAAAATCCGAATATCACATGTTCTCACTCATATAATGGACCTTGAACATCCAATGCAATACTATGAGAAAATGACGGATGGTACTGGGAAACTATGGGGGGGAGGGGGATGGGATTAACAGTAGCAAATATCTGTCGGGGGATGGGAAAACACTTCTTATCTACAGGGTGCCTGAATGAAACGTCATTGTACACCTAACCCTTAACTGTACCCCACAAAACCATAATAAAAAATACTGATTAATGAAAAAAAAAATACCAGAAGGAATAGAGTTTTTGTATAGATTGTCTTACACAAATATGGAAGCTGTGATGTGTGAGATTGGCAGTGTGACTTCAGAATGGTAACTTAGAAGAGCCAAAGATGCAGTACTAACTCACAGACTGGAACCTGGATCCCACGAAAGTCAATGACATAGTTTCAGTCCGGGAGGATGGTGACTTGGAGACACAGAAGAGACAATGGTGTAGCTCCTTTCAGCTGCTTGCAAGCAAAGATTCAGGAAAGTTCAAGGTATAGCTCCAGGCAGAAGTCTGACAGTCAGTGGTAACAGAAGACCAATAATGTACCACACAGAAGGCTGGAAGTCTAGAACTCAGAAAAGACAAGTTTATATTGCCAGATAGAAGGCTGATGCTGACTGGAAGAAGCCAAGAAATGCCATGACAAAACTTCATTCGAATGTCTGGCAGCCTGGAAACCCAGGAAACTCATGATGTATATATAGTCCCTGTCATATGGCTATGAGTCAGAAGAATTAAAAATGGCAAAGAGGTAGTTTAATCCAGAAGGCTGACAGGAAGGGAATAAGACAAACACATAACCTTGTTCCAGTCAGAGGTGGGGATTTTGGTGAGTCAGGAGATCTTACAGTCTACACTACTTCTAAAGGATATCTTCTAGAAAATTTATTCTTGTTGACAGAGACTTCTGTTTTTGTTTTATGCATCTACTCATTACAGGGGCCCACAGACACTTAGCAGTCAAAGTGATGTATGAATATTTCACTTGTTTAATGGTAATCTCATCTGAAAACAGGTTCCAAGTTGGTACAACAATGGCCATTACAGAGGCCCCTTTGGAACAGCGCCATTTACCTTTATGTTACCCATTGATCTTTTGAGCTCGGCTTTATGGTCTGGTGCTCCAAGATGCTCCAGGTCGCCCCTTGTCCTAGAAGTGGTCATTTCTGTTAAAATCTTTGGGTTCCTTGTCTGAATAATGGAATTTAAATAAAATTATGTGAGTATAAAATAAAACTAGTGCATAATATTAATAATAATTAGATGAAAATTAGGATAGTGTCAGGAAAACTCTAAATCAGAAGAAAATGCAATAAAAACAGAGCCAAATACTTGACAAAATACTGACTTTATTGAAGGACTTTTGCAGCATTCTAGAATGAGAACAGACAAACACGAGGTGCATACAACCCCTCCCCACATCTAAACGTGTACTGTGTTTGTTTTGGGTCTACATTGGAAAAAAATAATACACACACACAAACACAAACACATATATCAATTTTGGGGTGTTTGCATGGCCTAGATATAAGGATGAAAGACAAATTAGGGGCCCGAGCCTGTAAAAATTAAACACTGTAAGTATTTTTTGATTTGATTGCATTGTTGTAAGCCAAACGCGTCAGTCTGGAAGCTAATATTTTGTGTGATCTTTAACCAGTGTCAAAAAGAAAAAAAAAATCTCCCACCAATTACTTAATGTAGCTGGGGTCACTGTGTGTCTTGACTGTATCAGTGCATCTGGTATCTCCTGGTAAGAGGTTACCTGATGGTTCTATGAGGCTTTACTTGGAGTCTTCTTGAAGAATTCACTGTGTTAGTAAACACAATTCACTGTCTCAAGTAATAATTTCAAAGAGAATATGGTGTCACTGAGGAAGAATTCTGATCAGGGTTCAGCCACTGCATACTGGGCTACAGATTCTGCAAGAAACATGCTCTGTGAGCCCTGAGAGAAACTTTCTGCAGGATGGGGACTGGACTTCAGGGAGCACTAAAGGCTCACCCAGACAGACTCTTGTCCTTAGAAGGAGTACAGTACTTTGAGGGACAAGCTTCCTCTCAGGAATTGGGTCTTATTTATATCCAAAATAACCATATACCTTAAAAAAAGGATTTAGCAAAAGGTATTGATGCTCCTTTCATGAAAATGTTGTGTATAGAGCATTTATCTAACCCAATATGACAATGAGAACTGCATTAAAAAAATTCTATGGGTTTAAGATAGCTTAACAGGAGATGGAGAAGAGGGAAATTTTTTTAATTCGATGCATTCAAATGATGGAGACACACTGATCACAAGCGTTAATAAACGGAGGGGAAAGTCCAGAGAATGCTGAGACTGCTTGATTCCTGATTAATATTTCCTTCTTTCAAAACACATTACATGTTTATGCAGCATGACTGTGTTTCTCTTTTAATTTTCAACCTTTTTAATTAAACAGATGTAATAAATGTATCATTATGTATCCATGATCAACTGTTCATTGCCACCTTTTTCTTTCTATTTGGTATACCCCATGGTTTATATTAAATACAGGGCATTTGGGGTTTGTTGTTGGCATATTGTTTTTGTTGATGTGTTTTTTTCCTATGTATGAACGCACCCTAACTTTGTTGTGAATGTTTGTGCAGATCTATTCAGGCCTGAATTTGAAACTCATTGTAATGGCTGCATATGTTTCAAGTTCTCCTTGGTATGATCACAAGAGTATTCACATTCCTCCTGTGATGCTTTGCTTTTGGTCTGCTTTTGGCGTTGTGCGTTGCCCTTGCATTCAGCTCTCCAAGGAGCATTCCCATTTTACACACGACAGTTTGTAATGTGGTGGAAGGAGATGGACTGAAGACGATTCTCTGACTTCAGAGGTAAATTCAGAACCAGGTGTCATGACCCATGTTCTCACCATCACCAGATATGCGGGGAGTAAATAATTTACATTCCTCTGACACATTTTTGCTTTGCTTGTTTTGTTTTCTTTTGTTTTTTTGAGTTGGAGTTTCACTCTTTCACCCAGACTGGAGTGCAGTGGTCATTCCTGGCCACTGCAGCCTTGACTTGCTGGGTTCCGGTGATCCTTCCGACTCAGCATTCCAAGTAGCTGGAACTAAAGGGGCGTGCTATTATGCCTGGCTAATTTTTTTATTTATTGTAGAGATGAAGTCTCGCCAATTTGCCCAGGTGGGTCTCAACCCACAGCCCGAGGTGATCCACTCACCTCTGCCTCGCATAGGGCTGGAATTACAGGCTGAGCCACCAAGCCCAGTTGTGCTTTGTTTTTAGGTGTAAATTTGGTTAGATGATGGAGCTACAATGTATGTAACCCATCCTGATGAAGATTATTAGTTTCACTAAGAATCAGCCATCTCCAGAATCTTTTCCTAGTAGTGTCTGCAAACTCTCTTATGAAGTCAAGTGGTGTCTGAAATCCTGTCATGTTGTATTAGCCATACTTCCCCTTCCCCATATCTGATCACTCTCAATATCTGATTGGATTCTTCATCACCTACCATGACCTGGTTGATATCTTATGACCCACCTAACTTAAGCAAGACATTAGTTATGTTGATACAACCAGTGTTCACCTGACATCTGCTGTGTCCATTTAGTAATTTCCCATTAGGTGACACTCATCCTTATTTTGCTTACAAATCTCCAATTCTTACTGTGTATGTGGAGTTTCATCCAATCTCTCTTACCCACTGCAAAATTCCACTGATAGGTCAAATTTTGCAGAGGAAAACCAAGTCCCATCAGGCCCATTCACTGAATAGCAAACATTGTCATAACCTGTCAATAGTGTCAGAACTATTTCAGGACTCCCACTCTCCAGTAAGTTCTTAAAATTGTAAAGATAGAGCACAACTCCCTACATTCAGCCCTGTTTCATAATTGAACAAACTCTGAGTTCTGGCTCAAGGAAGGACAAAGGATAGAGCAAATATCAAGAGTGCCTACTTCTACATTTTTGAATGAATAGCAGAATTATGGAGAAAGATAATAGAATTCTTATAAATAAAGAGAATACAATGAAAAACCGCTGGTAGTCCATCAGAGTCCCACAAACTGTCGGTGCTAGAAAGAACACCTACTGGGACACAGACGAAGACAATCTCCCAGAATGACACTACCCAGAAGGTACTTAAGGAAATCAGAGATTCATTAGATAGAATGATTAAAAATCAAGAAGAGGCTGGGCTTGGTGGCTCAGCCTGTAATCTCACGCTTTTGGGAGGATGAAGTGAGTGGATTGCCAGAGCCCGCGGGTCCGAGACCCGCCTGGGCAGCGAGACCTCATCTCTACAATAAACCAAAAAATCAGCCGGGCATGGTAGCACATATCTGTAGTTCTGGCTACTCAGAAGGCTGAGGCAGAAGGATCGCCAGAGCCCAGCAGGTCGAGGCTGTGTTGGCCGTGATTGGCCACTGCACTCTAGTCTGGGCGACAGAGTGAGACTCCAACTCAAAAAACAAAACAAAACAAAAAAATCAAAAACAACAAGGGATAAAACTAAATAAAAATGCAATGAAGCTAGACAGACCCCAAAAAGCATACTTAGAAACAGCATAAATAAATAACTCCATCCAATAAATATATGTCAAACTAACAAATGTGAGAAATAAAATTTACAAAGCAGAAGAAAGGATCTCAGAACAGGAAGACAAAATATGGCATTAATCCAATCTCTTAAAAATATAGAAAAAAAAAACTTAAGAAGAGAAATTTCTCCAATAAACCAAACCTAGGTCTGATCAGAATATCTGAAATAGAAAGAGAAATGAAAAACACCTTTCAACAAACATTCCATGATCATTCAAGACAACTGCCTCATCGGGCCAAAGAGATGAATAAGCAAGAACAAGAGATCCAGAGATACCTGCAAGACATCGTATAAGAAAACCAAACCCTGGACACATGATAATTTGGTAGCACAAAGTAGGTATAGTAGAAAATAATTCTAAAGGCAGAAAGAGAAAAGGTCAGACTACCTACCTGGGGAGACCAATCAGAATTACTGTGGACTCCTCTGCAGAAACACTACAGGTCAAAAGGAATTGGATCCAATTTTATATGTTTTCAAAGATAAACAATTGGAACCAAGATTTTCCTACTCAGCCAAACTCAGCTTCATCAGCAATGAAGAACTAAAATCCTTCCCAAATAGCCAATCCCTAAGAGACTATGACACTTTGAGACCAAGATATACAGGAGATTCTTAGAAGGTGCTGTGCACAGAAGAAAGAATACACAAAAGAAAGACCATATGCTTCAAAAGTCACAAAAACAAAAGCAGCAAAACAGAGTAAGCCTGTAGAAATGAAAACACACACACACACACACACACACACACATGATATATAATGTATTATATATATTAATATATAAGCTAAAAGAAAACAAAACAGCATACTAAGAACATTATGTCAGGGAACAATCCTCAGTTTTTAAAAGTCAGCCTGAATGTGAATGGATTAAATGCACCACTGAAATGACACATAGTGGCAAGTTTGATAAAAACCATTATCTAATCTTTTGTTGCATCCAGGAAACTCATGTCAACACAGAGCACAAGAGAGACTCAAAGATAATAGATGAAAAACAAATTTTCAGGCAAACAGATAATAAGTGGTAGGAGTTGTCATCTTAGTATCAGAAAAAACAACCTTTAAGCCATCACACAAATAAACCAATAAAGGACACTACATATTGATAAAAGTTTTGAGACTTTGACAAGAAATATCCATCTTAACATATATATACCCAACACAGGAACACCAGCTTTTAGGAAGTAGCTACTAAGTAAACTAAAAAAACGATATTGGCACTAACACCATCATAGCTTGTGATTTAAATACACCACTAATAACCCTAGATAGATCATCAAAAGAATGTTTAGCAAAGAGATTCAGAACCTCTACTTGATGGTACAACAAATTGACTTAGTAGATACTACAGAACATCCCACCCAACATCCACGAATACACATACTACTTAACTCCACATGGAATGTACCCAGGATTGACCACATCCAGAGTCAAAATTAAGGAATACACAAATTTAGAGCTGGTCTTGGTGTTTCAGCCTCTAATCCCATGCCTTGGGAGACTGAAGTGAGTGGATTGCCTGAGCCCGAAGGTTCGAGACCCGCCTGTGCATCTTGGCGAGGCCTCATCTCTACAATAAATCAAAAAATTAACTGGGCATGGTAGCGTGCACCTGTAGTTCCAGCTACTTGGAAGGCTGAGGCAGATGGATCGCTGGAGCCTGGCAGGCCGAGATTGCGATGGCCAGGAGCAGCAACTGAACTCCAGTCTGGGCCACCGAGTAAGAATCCAACTCAAAAAAAATAAAAATAAATATAAAAATAAAAATAAATAGTAAAATAAAATAAAATAAAAAGAATACACAAATTTCACAAGATTGAAACACTGCCTTGCACCCTGTCAGACCATAATGGAATAAAAAAAATCACCATCAACAAAATTCCCCCAAATCCTACAAAGACATGAACAATAGACACCATGATGCTGAACAACTCTTAGGTCAATACTGAAATCAAAGCAAAAATTAAAAGATTCCTGGAAAAAAAAACAAGAAGCATCTTACCAAAACGTGTGGGATGCCATGAAAATAGTACTATGAAAGGAATTCATATCTCTACAAACACACATCAAGAAAATAAAAAGAGAACAAACTAAGGGACTAACAAATTACCTAAGGGAATTGGAAGCACAAGACTACCAAACCGTAACTTCAACAGAATAATCTATATCGCAAAAGACAAAGCTCAAATATGAAACATAACAGACAAAAATACCAAAGGGAAAATCCACCATGATCAAGTAGTCTGCACTCTTTGGGGCAGGTCTCTTTTAACATCTGCAAGACCATAAATGTAATTAAATACATCAACAAATGTAAAAACAAAACTTCATGATTATATTATTAGATGTGGAAGAAAAAGCTCAATTTCTCAACCAACTAATCTTCAACAAAGCCTCTAACAACAAGCATTGGGGGTGAAGGACGTATTCAGTAAATGGTGCTGGGAAAACTGGCTGAACACATGAAGAAGAAAGAAGCAGGAACCCCGCCTGTCACCTTATAAATAAATCAACTCCAAATGGATCAAAGACCTAAGTGTAAAATCCCAAATTTAAAGAATTTTTGAAAATGTAGGAGAAATTCTGACAGAAATGGGAATAGGCAGCAATTCCTGATCAGAACCAAAAAGACCTTTTCATAAGAGATAAGATAGACAAATAGGACTTTATCAAAGTAAAAAGTTTCTGCAAAGTAAAATAAACCATCAAGAGAGCGAGGAAGAGACCCAGAGAATAGAAAAAAAAAAATCTTTGTCAACTGCATATCTGACAAACGCCTATGACCCAAGATCTGCAAGGAACACAAACATGCTGGATGGAAAATAACAAACAGCCCCATTAAAAAGTGGGCAAAATACAGGAACAAGAAACTTTCCTAAGAAGACATAAGAGCAGCCAACAGACACTTGAAAAGATGCTCAGTCTCACTAATCAGCAGATCAATGCAAATCAAATCCACATTGGGATACCACCTAACTCCAGTAAGAATGGCTGACATTAATAAAAGAAAACAGCAGGTGCTAGTGAGGATCCAGAGAAAAGGAATGATTCTACAATGCTGGTGAGGAAGTAGAAAGGAAACTAGTTCAACCTGTATGGAAAACAGTGTGGTGATCCCTAAATGAACTAGAAATGAACCTTCCACATGTTCCAGCATCTCCCTTCTGGGAATATACCCAGAGAAACTTAAATCACTATATAAAAAGATATCTGATAGACATTTTTATTGCAGCACTATTTACAATCGAGAAAGCCTGGATCCAGCTGTGCTCCAATAAAAACTGGGCAGGCGAGACCTCATCTCTACAATAAATCAAAAAAATTAACCGGGCATGGTATCGGGTGCCTGTAGTTCCAGCTACTTGGAAGGCTGAGGCGTAAGGTCAAGACTGAGTGGCCCCTGCACTCCAGTCTGGGTGACAGAGTGAGACTCCATCTCAAAAATAAATAAAAATAAAAATAAAAAAGAACAAAATTATGGACTTTGCAATAATTTGGATGAATTTAGAGACTATAATATTGCATGAATTATCATAGAAACAGAGAACTTCTTACCACATTTTCTCACTCATAAGCTGACCCTGAATATTTACCATGATACTGTAAGAAAGGGTATAAACGTAGCCAGAATCTGTCAGGAAAGGGGAGGCACATAATATTAATAAAGGTACCTGATTTCAAATGAGGAAAATTGGGAACCAAAGGGAGGCCCAAATTTTACCTGTACAATGACCACTTGCATGCCTAATTCTGAATCATATCCCAACTCTAGGAAATAAAATAAATTTTAAAACAAATTTTAAAGTAACAACAGTTTTCAAACTCTACCAAAAACTTAAAAAGGAAAGATTAATTCCAAGCTCATTGTGTCAGGAGGAGTATCATAACAGGGCAAAGATGTAAAAATAAATTAATAAATATACATATATATAAAAATATGTAAACATTATATAAATACATAAAACAGGCAGATATTCCTGATTAAAATAGGTGCAACAAAACTTCCTACCCTCTTCAATATATCTTTTCTGTTTTCAGGGCTGATCTAAGTGCTGTAAGTTTCCCTGGATGTGGGACTTCCATAAAGATATTTTTGCTCATGTGTAGGATTAGTTTCTGGATTTTAAGGTGACAGAGACTGGAACCTCCTATTCCACCATTTTACCAATGCTGCTCTCAAGCAGAATATTACCTTCAGTCCTCTGAAAGTTAATGTAGGACCTTTAGTCCAAAAGGTAACCTGGTCCTGAATAAACTGTGTTTATAAAGTCCCACAAGCTGCATATTGTCCAGAAATAAAACAACAATGCCCTCCAAACATCTGTATGCAGATGTTTATGACAGGTTTAGTTATAATAACTGCAAAGTAGAAGCAACCATGGTTTCCTAACGGAATGGATAAACCATGAAATATGCTCTATTAATAAAATGGAAGCAAAAACCTACAACCCACAAGAACGAGCATCATTCTGCGAAAGAATTAATCTCCAAAGGAAACTGTATTATTTAACCTTTTAATATGGAATCCAAATATATAAATGAGTGAAAGGTCACAAACCCGGTCAGTGTTCTCCAGGAGATGGGGAAGTGAAAGATATGAAAATTTAAAATTTATTTGGTGTGTTAGAAATTTTCTATATTTTAACTATGGTGTATATATAGCGAGAGTAGGAGTGTCACCCTGTCGCCAAGGCTGGCGTCCCGTGGCACGCCCATGGCCACCACAACCTCACCCGTTAGATTGGGTGATCCCTCCGGCCCTGCCCTCCAAGAAGCTGGAACCACAGGCAGGTGCCACTATGCCTGACGACTTTTTTGATCGACTGTGGGGACCCAGATTTCAAAGCTGACTCGGCTGGTGGCCAACCCACCCGCTCAGGGAATCCTCCAAACTCCGCCCCCCAAAGTGCTGGGAATACAGGCCTGAGCCATCGTGGGTGGCCAAATCTTTGCCTTTTAAACACCAGGATGGAAAGGCGCCAAGTTCGGGGCCCCAGGTGACTTTTGTCTGGTCTCTGCAGAATTCTGTCGCTGACTGTGGTGGGGACCAGCGACCGGTGGTCACAATATTTACAAACAGACTGAGAACAGAGGCTCAAACTGCCATGCCAGTACCCAGGGAGGCCTAGGCGAGACTACTGGCCGACCCCACGGGTTCCAGACCAGCCTGGGCAACCCGGCGAGACCCCGACTCCACAACAAACCAAAAAATCTGCCGGCTCTGGTGGCGCACGCCTGCGACTCCAGCCAACATGGAGGTTAGGACGGAAGGATCACCTGAGCCCAGCACGTCGAGGCCGCGGTGGCCATGAGCGTGCCAACACACACTAGCCCGGGTAGCAAGTGAGACTCCGACCCCTCAAAGTGTGTCTATATTTATGAATGAAGCAGCTGAGCGACTGTGATGACACAGGACCGGGAATGCACATATCCAGGTATGTGGACAGAGGGAGGAGGGGATGCCGAGGCTTGAAC
>NW_007241061.1:0-352 GCF_000164805.1 Carlito syrichta
CATCAAAAACCCTGATTCATGTTTGGCCTTAGCAAGAGGCCCTGAATTATTTGGGGATTGGGGACATGTGTAACCTTATTCATTATTCTTCCTTAGCAATTAGCAGTGCAGTTTCCTGTACATGAGTACTCCCTTTACCCAGATTCATACTTCAAAAACTGGATTCTTGGTTAACTGGATTCTTGGTAAGACGCCTTGTGGATTTTTGGGATTGAGGACTAGTGCAACCAAAATTCCTTATTCTTCCTTAGCAAGAGGCCATGTTTTCCTGTACAAGAGGACTCCCATTACTCAGATTCCTGTTTCACTCTCAGCAAGGTGCTGAGACATTTTCTGGTGACCTATAATTCCA
>NW_007241061.1:1412-8318 GCF_000164805.1 Carlito syrichta
TGAGGACTTGTGAAAACCAGATTCGTTATTCTTTCTGGCAAGAGGCTGTGCAGTTTCCTGTATATGAAGACTCCCATTACCCAGATTCCTGCTTTGAAACACTGATTCTTGTTTAGCTTTAGAAAAATGACCTATAGGGTTTAGGATTGAGGACATGTGTAACCCATGTTCCAAATTCGTCCTTAGCAAGAGGTCGTGAATTTTCCTGTATATGAGGACACCCATTCCCCAGATTCATGCTCAAATCCCTGATACTTTTTTCTCCCTTAGTAAGACTCACTCTAGGTTTTTGGGATTTGAGGACTCGTGCAACCATATTCCTTATTCTTCTGTAGCAAGAGGCCATGCAGTTTCCAGTATATGAGGACTCCCATTACGCCGATTCCTGCTTCATTCTCAGCAATACGTGAAATATTTCCTGATGAACATAGAATTCCAGTTGCTTGGCTATCAATAGAAAGACTCCCATATAGTACCTAGGAACAGTAATCCAAGTTGCCAAGTTCCCCTTAACAAGGCATCATAAAAATGTGTAATATTCTAAACCAAATATCCCAATTTCCCACAGTCTGACCACATAAATTTCTGTAGTTTGAGGTAAAGTGAAGCGAGGGATTTTGTCGCGAAATGCCAATTGATTCCTGAGGTCCTGGATTATGGCCAAAAATGTTCATAAGAAGCAAACGGAATTTTAGGTTCAGACCCTCAATTACAACTATCAAGAGGACCGGAATCTTCTTGGATTTGTAATTAAAGATTTTAGGTATCCACTCAACAAGTAGCCCTGAAAAATGTAGGGACCTACAAGCACAGATTCCTCACTAAACCTTATCAAGAGGCCATATAGATTTTGACTATGGAGGACTTAGGACCTGCATTCTCTTCTCACTCTCAGCAAGATGCCAAGATTTTCCCTGGCGATCAGGATTCCAAAATTCTGTATGCAAATAGACAGATGCCCAGCTGTTTCCCAGGGAAGTGGTATCCATGATTCCCGGTTACTTTTAAAAATGTGTATTACATGCTTAGCAACCTCAATAAACCCAGCCACATATAAAATAGATGCCCACACGGAAGTTTTAGGATTACAGGGTACATCTTTAGACAAGAGTTACACACAAATATGGTGAGATGATACATTCAGTCCTGGAATCTGGCTTTAGTTGTCCAGAGGAACCCAACTGAATTGTACTGACTGCTTCTTGGGTACAACAATCAAGAGGACCAGAAGGTTGCTGGGAATCTAAAATGACACTAGTCATTTTCAAGGTGCAAGTAGCTCTGAAGGATTTGGAGAACTAGAAGTCCAGATTCCAGATAAGCCCTTATACCAGAGCCCTGTGGAATTCATGGATTGAGGCCTCCCATAAGCCACATTCCTTTTTTTATTATCATGAAGATGCCCTAACATTTTTTGGTGACATGAAAGTACAAACTCTTATGTATCAATACTCATACACACAAAAGTTTCCCAGAGACTTGTAATTCAAGATTGTTGGATCCCCCTTAAGAATCCATCCTAAATATGTGGGAATCCCTAATCCCATATTCTGAATACCAAAACGATTGTCCAGCAGTAGTTTCTGGACTACGAGGTAAAACTGAAGACAGTGATCACATTAAGAAATGGCAAGATGTTTCCTTGGATTGTGGAATCTGGCCTTATAGGACCCTGTGAAAAAAACACACCAGTAGACCAGATTCTCAGTTACAACTATCAAGAGGTGCAGCACGTTCCTGGGGCCCAGTAATGCCCGATATGTGGTATGCATATGGGACGTTGCTTGAATAATATGGGAACCAGGACTTCCAGAGTCCAGATTAGCATTTAGCTAAAGTCCCTGTCGATTCCTAAGTATGAGCCCTGTCTTAAGCCAGGGATAAGTTAGCAATTGCCCAGATGTTTGCAAGTGACATGGAAGCCGAGTTTCCTGGTTCCTCTTTAGTAACACGTGTAGAAACGTTCAAGGGACACAATGACCCAGATTCCTATATCGTTCTATGCAAAACAACGAGATGTTTCCTGATGACCTGTATGTCTAGACTCTTGTATTTCCATAGAAAGATGATAAGAATATGCCTGAGGACGTGGAATCAAAGATTCCTTGTTCCCTCCCAAAAATACCTCCTAAAAAATGTGAACACCTAAACCCCAAATCCTAATAACGAACATCGGAGCCACTGAAGTTTCTGTAATAAGAGGTAACTCTGAAGTCAGGGCTTACATACAAAAAATCCGAGAGGATTACATGTGTCCTGCAATATGGCATCAGAGGATCCGAGTATCTTAATGGACTGTAGTGCCAGATTCCCGTCAAAACTATCAAGAGTACCAGAGTGTTGCTGGAGTCCAGGAATGATTGAATCGCAATATCCACATAACAAATAACTCTAATACATGAGGGGTGCTCGAAGCCCTTATCTTATTAAACTGTTAGCAAGACGCCCTCTAGATTTTCGATATTGAGGACTCATGTAACCCAGATTCCTTATTCATCCTTAGCAAGAGGCATGAAGTTTCCTGTATATGAGGATTTCCATTACCCAGATTCCTATTTCCTTCTCAGGAAGACATCAAGATATTTCCTGGTGATGTAAAATTCAAGTTTTTTGAATATCAATAAAAAGACTCCAAGAAGTTTCCTGGGGAATTGGAATTCAAGATACCTGGTTCCCTTGTACAAAACATCCTTATACAGTGGGGACCTAGAAGCCCAGATTAATGATTAAACCTTATCAAGAGGCCCTGTAGACTTCTGTGAATGTGAACTCCAAGAATCCGAATTCCCTTTCGTTCTCAGCAAGATGCCCTGTTTTTCCCTGTCGAAGTGGATTCCAAAACTCTGTATACAAAAATACAGAAGCCCAGAATTTTCCTAGAAACGGGGAATCCATGATTCCTGGTTACCTTTAAAAATACTTACTAAACATTTGGCAACTGCAAAACCCACGGCCCTAATCAAAAGTAAAGGACAATTTTGAGAATTACAAGGTTCACCTTAAGACCAGAGTTACATCCAAATATGCCAAGATGATCCTTTTTGTCCTAGAATCTGACCTTAGTTGTCCCTCGTAACCTAACGGACTTGTAGTGCCAGATACCCGTTTACAACTATCAAGAGGACCAGAATGTTGCTGGTGTCCTGAATTGACTGATTCGTACTGTCCACATGCTAAATATCTCCAAAACATGAGGGGAGCTCGAAGCCCTGATTATTGTTTGTCCTGTAGAATGACGCTCTAAGAATTTTTTCGCATTGAGGTCTCGTGTAATACCGATTCCTCATTTTTCCTACGCTAAGGCCGTGTAGTGTCCTGTAGATGAGGACTCCCTTTCCCCAGATTCCTGTTTGGAAACTCTGATTGTTGTTTAGACCTTAGCAAGATGCCATGTAGATTTTTTCATTGACGCACCATGTAAAACAGAATCCTTATTTTTCCTCAGCAAGAGACCGTGGAGTTTCCTGTAATGTGGACTATTACCCCCATTTCTGCTTCGAATCTCTGAATCCTGTTTAGCTCTTAGCAAGGCACCCTGTCGTTCTTTGGGATTGAGAACACGTGTACCCCAGATTCCTTATTCTTTCTTAGCCATAGGTCATGTATTTGCCTTTATGAGGACTCCATTTCCCCAGATTCATGCATCAAAAACCCTGATTTGTGTTTAGCCCTTAGCAAGATGCCCTGAAATTTTTTGTAATTGAGGACACGTGTAACCATATTCCTTATTCTTTCTTAGCAATAGGCAGTGCAGTTTCCTGTATATGAGTACTCCCATTACCCAGTTTCCTACTTCAGAAAACGGATTCTTGGTTACCACTTATTAAGACGCCCTGTGGATTTTTGGTATTGAGGACTAGGGCAACCAAAATTCCTTACTCTTCCTTAGCAAGAGACCGTGTAGTTTCCTGTATATGAGGACTCCCATTACCTAGATTCCTGTTTCATTTTCAGCAAGGCGCTGAGACATTTCCTGATGACTTAGAATTCCAGTTGTTTAGATATCAAGAGAAACACTCCAATAAGGTTCTTGGGGAGCTGGAATCCAAGATTCCTGGTTCCCCTTAACAAGAACATCCCAAATGTGGAATCTTCCAAACACAATGTCACAATTCCCACAAGCCCGACCACAAGGAATTTCTGTAGTTCGAGGTAACCTGAATTGAGAGATTTTGTACCAATATGCCATTTGATTCCAGGGGTATCTGATTATGGTCGTAAATGTTCCTAGGACACAAAAGTATTTGTAGGGACAGATCCTCGATTACAACTATCAAGAGGACCAGGGATTTCCTGGGGATCTCTAATGACAGATTTAGAGAATCCACGTAGCTAGTAGCTCTGAAAAATGTAGGGACTTAGAAGCCCAGATTGCTGATTAAACCTTATGAAGAGGCACTGTAGATTATGGCAAATAGTACTCTTAGAACCGGATTTCCTTTTAATTCTCAGCAAGATGCCCTGATGTTCACTCGTGATGTGGATCCCAAACTCTGTATACAAACAGGCAAATGCCCAGAAGTTTCCTAGGGACGTGGAATCCATGAATACTGATTACCCTTAAGAGGTTCTAATAAATATTTGCCAACCTAAAAACACCAAGCCCCATTCGAATTGAAGGACAAACGGAAGTTTTAGGATTACAAGGTACATCTTAAGATGAGAGTTGCTTACAAATATGGCATTAAGATTCTTTGGTTCCTGGAATCTCCCCTTTGTTGTCCCAAGGAGCCTAACGGACTTGTAGGTCCACATTCTCATTTACAACTATCAAGAAGAGCAGAAGGTTGCTGAGGATCTACAATGATAAAATTTTAATATCCAAGAGGCCCTTAGCACTAAATAATGTGGGGAATTAAAGTCCAGATTCCAGATTAGCCCTTATAATGTGGCCATGCAGACTTCTTGGATTTGTGACCCATGTAACCCAGATTCTTTTTGTTCTCAGTAAGACTCCCGGACATTACCTGGCGATGTGGAAATAAAAACTCTTATATACCAAATTTCATTACCCCAAATGTTCAGAAGGGCCCTGGAATCCAAGATTGCTGTATCCCCTTTAAGAATACTTCCTAAATATGTGGGAACTCCTAATCCCAAGTTACGAAATCAATCTAAAATGTTAGCTGTAGTTTCTGAATTAAGAGGTAAACCTAGAGCGAGGCATTACACTAAAATGGGGAGACGATTCATTGGGTTATGGAATCTGACCTTACAGCCTCCTGCAAAAAAAGCCAAGCAGAAGACTAGAGTCTCTATTGCCATTTAAGAGGAGGAGCAGCAGGTTCCTGGTGATTGGTAATGACTGATTTGTGGTACGGATATAGGAATTAGGTCTGAAAAATGTGGGGACTGGGACTCCCAAATTCCTGATTAGCATTTAGAAAAATCCTGTAGGCTTCTAGGTATGAGAACTTCTTTAAGCCAGGGAAAAATTAGCAACTGCCCAGAAGTTTGCTCATAACATGGAAACTGATTTTCCTTGTTCCACATGGGCAGCATGAGTAGAGGCTTTCTAGGGACATAGTGTCTCAGATTCCTGTTTCGTTCTCAGCAATACGACCAGATGTTTCCCAGTGACCTGGAAGTCTAGACCAGTGGCTACCAACAGAAACACTCCAGAATGTTCCCGTGGACTTGGAAACCAAGACCCTACTGCCCTCCCCAAAATACCTTCTAAACATGGTGCAACTTCCAAACCCAGAGTGCTAATTCCGAATAGCTGAGCTACCAGAAGTTTCTGGAGTAAGAGGCAACCCTGAACTCAGGGCTTAGATTAAAAAATCCCGAGATGATTACTTGTGTCCTGGAATTTGGCGTTAGAAGATCCAGAATCTAAATGTACTTGTAGTGCCATATTTTCGTTTAAACTATCGAGGGGACCAGAATGTTGCTGGACTTCTGGAATGACTGATTCCTAATATTCACAGAGGATACAGCTCTGAAAATTTTGGAGACGTCGAAGCCTGGAGTCTTTTAGACATTAGCAAGATGCCCTGTACATTTTAGGAATTGAGGAGTCGTATAACCCAGATTCTTTATTCTTCTTTAGCAAGAGTTCCTGTATCCTGTATATGAGGACTCCCATTCACCAGATGTCTGCTTTGAAATCGTGATTCTTGTTTAGCCCTTAGCAAGAGGCCAAGTAGATTTTTGGCATTGAGGACTCGTGAAAACCAGATTCCTTATTTTTTCTTAGCAAGAGGCTGTGTAGCATCCTGTATATGAAGACTCCCATTACCCAGATTCCTGCTTCGTAACCCTGATTCTTGTTTAGCCCTTAGAAAGACGCCCTGTAGATATTCAGGATTGAGTTCATGTGTAACGCAGATTACTTATTCTTCCGTAGCAAGAAGCCATGTAGTTTCCCGTATCTGAGGATTCCCTTTAAGCAGATTCCTGCTCCATTCTCAGCAATACCCGAAATATTTCCTGATGAATGTAGAATTCCAGTTGTTTTGCTACCAATAGAAAGACTCCCATATAGTACCTGGGAACTGTAATCCAAGTTAACAGATCCCTCTTAACAAGACATCGTAAAAATGTGGAATATTCTAAACCGAGTATCCCGATTCCCAACAGCGTGACCACAAGAAATTTCGGTATTTTGAGGTAACCTAAAGTGAGGGATTTTGTTGCAGAATGCCCAATGACTCCTGGGGACTGGATTATGGCCGAAGATGTTCATAAGAAGCAAACGGAATTGTTGGTCCAGATGCTCGATTACAACTATCAACAGTACCGGAATCTTCTTGGATCTGTATTTAGAGATTTTAGGTATCCACGCAAGTAACTCTGACAAATGTAGGGAGCTACAAGCCAAGATTCCTCATTAAACTTAACAAGAGGTCATATAGATTTTGATGATTGAGGACTCCCTGAACCCGGATTTTCTTCTCATTCTCA
>NW_007241062.1:0-431 GCF_000164805.1 Carlito syrichta
CCCTCGGCCCTAATCAAAAGTAAAGACAAACGTAATTTTGAGAATTACAAGGTTCACCTTAAGACGAGAGTTACATCCAAATATGCCAAGATGATCCTTTTTGTCCTAGAATCTGGCCTTAGTTGTCCCGAGGAACCTAACGGACTTGTAGTGCCAGATACCCGTTTACAACTATCAAGAGGACCAGAATGTTGCTGGTGTCCTGAATTGACTGATTCGTACTGTCCACATGCTAAATATCTCCAAAACATGAGGGGAGCTCGAAGCCCTGATTGTTGTTTGTCCCGTAGAAAGACGCTCTAAGAATTTTTTTTGCATTGAGGACTCGTGTAATACCGATTCCTCATTCTTCCTAGCTAAGGCCGTGTAGTGTCCTGTAGATGAGGACTCCCTTTCCCCAGATTCCTGTTTGGAAACTCTGATTGTTGTTT
>NW_007241063.1:0-871 GCF_000164805.1 Carlito syrichta
GGCTTCTAGGTATGAGAACTTCTTTAAGCCAGGGAAAAATTAGCAACTGCCCAGATGTTTGCTCATAACATGGAAACTGATTTTCCTTGTTCCACATGGGTAACATGAGTAGAGGCTTTCTAGGGACATAGTGTCTCAGATTCCTGTTTCGTTCTCAGCAATAAGACCAGATGTTTCCCAGTGACCTGGAAGTCTAGACCAGTGGCTACCAACAGAAACACTCCAGAATGTTCCTGTGGACTTGGAAACCAAGACCCTACTGCCTTCCCCAAAATACCTTCTAAACATGGTGCAACATCCAAACCCAGAGTGCTAATTCTGAATAGCTGAGCTACCAGAAGTTTCTGGAGTAAGAGGCCACCCTGAACTCAGGGCTTAGATTAAAAAAACCCGAGATGATTACTTGTGTCCTGGAATTTGGCGTTAGAAGATCCAGAATCTAAATGTACTTGTAGTGCCATATTTTCGTTTAAACTATTGAGGGGACCAGAATGTTGCTGGACTTCTGGAATGACTGATTCCTAATATTCACAGAGGATACAGCTCTGAAAATTTTGGAGATGTCGAAGCCTGGAGTCTTTTAGACATTTTCAAGATGCCCTGTACATTTTAGAAATTGAGGAGTCGTATAACCCAGATTCTTTATTCTTCTTTAGCAAGAGCTCCTGTATCCTGTATATGAGGACTTCCATTCACAAGATGTCTGCTTTGAAATCGTGATTCTTGTTTAGCCCTTAGCAAGAGGCCGAGTAGATTTTTGGCATTGAGGACTCGTGAAAACCAGATTCCTTATTTTTTCTTAGCAAGAGGCTGTGTAGCATCCTGTATATGAAGACTCCCATTACCCAGATTCCTGCTTCGTAACCCTGAT
>NW_007241064.1:0-552 GCF_000164805.1 Carlito syrichta
TAGTTTTCTTATGACAGAGTCAATTTCCTGGGTTGTTATTGGTCTATTTAGTGTCTCGATGTCTTCTTGTTTTAACATGGGGAGGTTGTGTAATTTCAAAAAGTCCTCCATTTCATTTAGGTTATTAATTTTGTTTCCATAGAGGTGTACATAGTAATCTCTGATAATCCTCTGTATTTCTTTGGGTCAGTTGTGATTTGATCTTTTGTATTTCTGATTGTGTTTATTTGGGCTTTTTCTCTCTGTTTCTTGGTCATTCTGACTAGGGGACCATGAGTCTTGTTAATTCTTTCAAAGAATCAGCTTTTTGTTTTGTTGATGTTTTCTATGATATTTTTGTCCTGTATGTCCTGTATTTGGGCTCTTATCTTTGTGATTTGGATTCTTCTGCTAAAGTTGGGGTTTTGGTGGTCTTCTCTTTCCAGGTCCCTTAGGCTCTCAACTTCTGATCTTTCCGATTTCTTGATGTGTGCTCATAGAGATATAAATTCCCCTCTGAGAACTACTCTCATGTAAGTGTCTTTTGAGCCAATTGATCATGTAAAGTAGAAA
>NW_007241065.1:0-542 GCF_000164805.1 Carlito syrichta
GAAACAATGTTATAAAAACATGGTAATTAATAAAAGTCCAGGCTGGGTGAATATCTGGACTACAGCTGCTTAGGAACCTATGAAAAATGTCCTAACATCTTCAAAGCAAATTGATTTCTGAATAGGTGATTTCAAAAAGCAGATGATTGCATATACAAATTAGGGACTAGATTTTCTTAAAATGCAGTTTGTTATCATGTACATTTTATATAAAATGAGATTGTCATGAACCTCAAGGAGTTTTATTACTGAAATTATACTGGAAATGAAAATAAAGTCACAGAAATCTCTTTAATTGTAGATGAACATGGGTGTTAGTGTGTTTATTTTTTGTGATTGGAGTCAAGTATTTATTAGTTAAAAATGAGTTATTTATATTTTTAAAATCTTAACTATCTTTTTGGGGGAATAATTATCTCTTTTTAAATAATTTTTGTTTACTCCAGTAATGACATATTTATTTATTTACTATTTTATTTTTTATAATCAATATTTTTTATTATGACATTGTGGGGTACAGTTAAGGGTTAGACATACAAATA
>NW_007241066.1:0-851 GCF_000164805.1 Carlito syrichta
GTGATCCTTCCACCTCAGCCTTCCAAGTAGCTGGAACTACAGGCACACACCATCATGCCCAGCTAATTTTTCTCGATTTATTGTAGAGATGAGGGTTCACCAAGTTGGCCAGGCAATCCTCACCTCAGCCTCCCAAAGAGCTGGGATTATAGGCATGAGCCACTGCACCTGGCTGAGACGAGAGTTTTTGTTTATTTATTTGAGTTGGAGTCTCACTCTGTCACCTATGCTGGAGTGCAGTGGCACACTCACGGACACCACAGCCTCGACCTGCTGGGCTCAGGTGATCCTTCTACCTCAGCCTTCCAAGTAACTGGAACTACAGGCATGTGCTACCATGCCCGACTTATTTATTTATTTATTTTTGAGTTGGAGTCTCACTCTGTCGTCCACACTGGAGTGCAGTGGCCACTCCCAGCCACCACAGCCTCGACCTGCTGGGCTCTGGCGATCCTTCCGCCTCAGCCTTCCAAGTAGCTGGAACTACAGGCATGCGCTACCACGCCCGGCTGATTTTTTTTTTTTAATTGTAGAGATGAGGTCTCGTTGCCCAGGCGGGTCTCGAACCCACGGGCTCAGGCAATCCACTCACCTCAGCCTCCCAAAGGTGTGGGATTACAGGCTGAGCCACCGAGCCCGGCTATTTTTTTATTGTAGAGATGAGGTCTCACCAAGTTGCTCAGGCAACCCCTGAGCTTAGGCAATCCTCTTGCCTCAGCCACTCAAAGTGCTGGGGTTACAGATTTGAGGCACCACGCCCAGCTGAGAAGAGTGTTTTTTTATTTTATTTTTTTAGTTGTTTTTTTTTTTTTGAGTTGGAGTCTCACTCTGTCACCCAGACTGGAGTGCAG
>NW_007241067.1:0-467 GCF_000164805.1 Carlito syrichta
TGGGCAACTTGGCGAGACCTCATCTCTACAATAAATCAAAAAATTAGCCGGGAATGGTAGTGCACACCTATAGTTCCAGCTATTTGGAAGGCTGTGGCAGAAGGATAGCCAGACCCCAGCAGGTTGATGCTGCAGTGGCCAGGAGTGTGCCACTGCACTCCAGTCTGGGTGACAGAGTGGGACTCCAACTCAAAAAAAAAAATCCCAAGAGCACTAGGAGCAGGTATGTCACATGTTTTCTGTATTATAATGTCCCTTTTTTTGCTTTTCTTGAGTCCTCATCGTGTCACCCACACTACAGTGCAGTGGTATGTTCTTGGCTACCATAGCCTTGAGCTGCTGAGCTCTGGTGATCCTCCTGCTTCAGCCTTCAAAGTAGCTGGAACCACAGGTGTGTGCAACCATGACTGCTAATTTTGATTTATTGTAGAAGGAATGTGTAGCCAAGTTGCCCAGGCTGATCTGAA
>NW_007241068.1:0-1059 GCF_000164805.1 Carlito syrichta
GAAACATCTTACCAAAATCTCTAGGATGCCATGAAAGCTGTAGTAAGAGGGGAATTTATATCCCTACAAATGCACATGAAGAAAATGAGAGGATCACAAATTAACAGCCTAATAAACCACCTAAGGAAGCTGGAAAACCAAGATCACAAAAACCCTAATTTCAAGAGAAGAATCCAGATCACCAAAATAAAAGCCCAAATTCAGGACACAGAAGACAAAAAGATAATACAAAAAAATCAATGAAACAAAAAGTTGATTCTTCAAAAGGATAAACAAGATGGTTGTTCCCCTAGCTAGACTGACCAAGAAAAAGAGAGAAAAAGCCCAAATAAACACAATCAGAAGCACAAAAGATTAAGTCACATCTGATCCCGAAGAAATACACAAGATCATCAGAGACTACTATGTACACTTGTATGGAAATAAACTTGAAAACCTCAAGGAAATGGAGGACTTTCTGTCATCACACAACCTGCCTAGGTTGAAACAAGAAGAAATTGAGGCCCTAAATAGACCAATAACAATCAAGGAAATTGACCACATAATAAGAAAACTACCTACAAAAAAAAGCCCTGGACCAGAAGGCTTTCCAGCAGAATTCTACAAGACATTTAAGGAGGAGCTTATACCAATCCTACTGAAGGTATTCCAGGCAATTGAGAAAGATGGAATTCTCCCCAAATCATTTTACGATGCCAACATCTCATTGATTCCCAAGCCAGGTAAAGACCCAACAAAGAAAGAGAACTACAGGTCGATATCTTTGATGAACATAGATGCTAAATTCTCAACAAGATCCTAGCAAACCGGATTCAACAACACATCTCAAAAATCATCCATCATGACCAAGTAGGCTTCATCCCTGGGATGCAAGGCTGGCTCAACATTCATAAAACCATAAATGTAATTAAATACATCAACAGATGTCAAAACAAAAACCACATGATTATATCATTAGATGCAGAAAAAGCTTTTGATAAAATCCAGCACCCCTTCTTGATAAAAACCCTCAAACATCTAGGCATACGGAGAACATACCTCAAAATAGTAAAAGGAATC
>NW_007241069.1:0-1084 GCF_000164805.1 Carlito syrichta
CATGTCTTTGTGGGTTTTGGGGGGACCTTGTTGGTGTTAATGCTTATTTTTATTCCACTGTGGTCCGAGAAGGTGCATGGTAAAATTTCAGTCCTTTTAAATTTGCTTATGCTTGACTTATGGCCAATTATGTGGTCAATCTTAGAGTACGTTCCATGTGGTGATGAGTAGAATGTGTATTCTGTGATCTTTAGATGGAGGGTTCTGTAGGTATCAATTAAAGCCATTTGATCAAGAGTCACATTGAGGTTTCAGATCTCGTTGCTGATTTTTTGTCCTGATGATCTGTCTAGGGTTGTGAGTGGGGTATTAAAGTCCCCAGCTATGATGGTATTGGAGTCTATATCTTTTTTTAGTTTACCTAGGAGCTGCTATGAAAGTTGGTACTCCTATGTTCGGTGCATATATGTTTAGGATGGATATTTCTTGTTGATGGATTGAACCTTTTATCATTATGTAGTGGCCTTCTGTATCTTTTTAAATTTTTGATAACTTAAAGAGTATTTTGTCTGAGATTAAGATCATGACTCCTGCTTTCTTTAGTTTTCCATTCGCCTGAAAATTTGTTTCTCATCCTCTTACTTTGCATCTGTGAGTGTCCTTTCTAGTGAGGTGAGTCTCTTGAAGGCAATAGATTGTTGCCTGGTGATGTTTTATCAATTTTGCCATTCTATGTCTTTTCAGTGGTGCATTTAGTCCATTCACATTCAAACTAATTATTGAGATGTGAGAGTTGATCCCTATCATAATGTTCTTACAGAGTTGTTGTTCTTCCTGTTTGTGTGTTGTCTTTCTTTTGGTTTTAGAGTTGGATCATGTGTGTTTTTAATCTTTTGCCTGTACTCTTGTGAAGAATGTTGTTGTTCTTTTTTCCTATTCTTCTGTGTTCAATACTTTCTTAGGTGTTTCTTGTAGCAGTGGTCTGGTGGCAGCGTAGGTTCTTAGGGATTGGATATCTGGGAAAGATTTCAATTCTACCTCACTGATGAAGCTTAGCTTGACTGGGTAGGTTATTCTTGGTTGAAATTGTTTCTCTTTTAAAACTTTGAAGATAGGGCTCCAAGCTCTCCTAGCCTGGAAGGTT
>NW_007241070.1:0-346 GCF_000164805.1 Carlito syrichta
GGTTACAAGGGAAAAAGGGAAAGGGTCTGTGGAGAGAGAGAGAGGAAGTGGGAGAGAGGTAGGGAGAGAGCTGCAGAGAGGGAGAGAGCAACAGAGAGAAAGAGAAAGAGAGACCGCGAGAGAGCTATGCAGGGAGAGGGCTGTATTTACTAGCCTGACAGGGGCTGCAAGGGGCTGTGCTAGGTTCTTATTGGAGGAGCGGCATGGGAGCAGGGTGGGGCCGACGCCGTATTATAGTCCTATTGGACGCATAACAAAGCTGGCTAAGGATTGGAGGCTTGCAGGTTTGAACTTCAGGCGCGCGGGGAACCGTGCACACGGAAGCCGGGACCTAGGGCCTTTGTTG
>NW_007241071.1:0-32393 GCF_000164805.1 Carlito syrichta
CCGGGACCTAGGACCTTTGTTGTCTGGTGTGTTCTCACCATGCTCGGCGCCGTTTTGGGAGCCTCCCCTCTGGTCGCTTCCTGCACCCTTCAGTGACCATGCGCCGTACCCAGCCTGTGTGCTGGCTGAGTCCTGGGGAAGGGGCTTTGTCTTGGAGTCACAGTTCTGTTCTCCCGGCGGAGCTGAGGAAGGGGGTCTCCTCAGGAAGTAGTGATGCCCAGTTCTAATCCAGGACCTCCCAGGCAGGTTCACAGGGCCCTGGTGGAGTCAGAGGCAGGAGTGAATGTACCCACCCTGCCGCCTTGAGCATAAACCCAAGGCAGGTCTGGCGTGCCCTCTCAAGCCCAGCAGGACGCCCGGGCAGATCTGAAGGAAGGCTTTCATGGGGCCTCCCTGGCTCCTCAGCCAGATCCTGGTGTTCAGGACAGGGGCTCCTCCAGGGCTGGCCCTTGAGTTGCTTTCATTCATCTCAGCCAGCACTGGCCGAGGACATCCTGCTCCAGGCCTGTGGCCAACCCAGGGAGGCTCCGTGCCACCCTGGGAGTGGTACTGACACGTGTTTGTTAGGGAGGCACTGGGCAGTGGTGAGTGCTTGGGCTCCAGACCCTCACTGGCTATACTTTGAGCGCCAGCCTCACCCTGCCTTGCCAGCCAGGTGACCTTACCTCTCCATGCCTTAGCTCGTCTGCAGAAGGGGGATGAGAGCACCTTCCCAAAGATGCCCTGAAAAATAGATAAGTTCATTTGTAAAGTGCTTAAAGCATGGAGTGAGCGCTCAGTCAAGTTACCCAACACCACCATAGGCTCATTTTACAGGCGAGGAAGCAGAAGTTCAGGGAGGTGACCACACAGCCAGACAGTAGCCAAGCTGGGGGATGGGCCCAAGTTTATGTGACTACCAAATGAGTGCCCTTCCCCACAGCCAGACCCTTAGGCAGAGAGTCTGTTGGGCGAGCATGGCATTCTGTGCCACCTGGGCTTCTGCATCCTTCCCTAGCTCATGCCTGTACCGGTACCCCTTTTGTCCAGATGTGACAAGGGATGTGGAGGGGAAGGGCAGCCAACCTGGGCCCCTCAACAGTGCAAAGTGAGTCTCTTTATAGTAAAACAGAGCAGGAGGTGAGAAGTGCCACGTGGGTTGGCGTGTGCTCCTTTGGAGTTGGGGCCCTGGAGAGCACCCAGCCCACTGCCCACCATGCAGGGGGCACATGGAGGCCCAGCCTTGGTGCTGCTGCTGGAGGGCCAGCGCTGGGTGGGGAGTGGGAGGTGGCTGGAGGAGGGCCTTCTCACATCCCGGCTTGGTGCTGACCATTGGTGGTGTTGACTTGTTGAGGAAGGTGAGGCCAAGGGGGGGGCCTTTAAGGTGCCTGGCACCCCCTGGCAAGCCAACTGGAATGAGAACTCCAGTCTCCTGGCCTTTTCCCTGGCAGTCCCCTTATGGCAAGTGGGTGTGGTCACAGAGCCATCGCGAAACTTCTAGATAAGGACCCAAAGCACTTCGCACAGCCGCTGTTGAAAGAAGTATGAGCTACATGTACACTGAAGAAAGACGAATGAAACAAGACAATTATTTACCATTATTCCAGCTCACGGTTTGCAGTGGCTGGAGCCTGTCCTGGAATGGGAGGTGGGAACTGGCCCTGGCCAGGATGCCAGCCCATGGCGGGTACACGCAGGCACCACACACACTCGTGGCCTGACGGGCATAGCGTGGAACGTAGGGGGAAACCAGAAAGCCCAGAGAAAACCCACATAGACAGGAGAATGTGTAGCTCTTCACAGACCGTGGCCCTGGCCCTAGGTCAGCTTTTTCCCTCATTCATGTTACAACGAAATGCTGAGCAAAACAGCATCACTCAAGGACTTGCTGTAATTGGTGACCCTCCACTGTCTCCCGGATGCCAGGCCCTGTCCTGGGTGCTGGGACACAGACCATGTCTCCTCCTCACTGGACTCTGAGTTTCTCTAGGGCAGGCCCAAGGCCTGCTGCATCTCTGGGTCATTTGAGGACAGAATTGGGGTCCAGAGGATCAGTGTGGGAAGGAACCTCAGGACTCATGTAGTCGTCCAACCTCTTGCTGCACAGACAGGGAAATTGAGGCCCAGGGACAGGGAGCCTTGTGCCAAGCAGGAGCTGGGGGCCACAGGGAGGCCTGTTCAGGAAGGCAGTGTCTGCAGTGGGCAGAGCTTGGGCTTGTGCTCACAAGCTGTGCAGGCTTGGGGAAGGCATGCCCCCACTTCGAGCCTCGGTTGTCTCCCCATCAGATGCCCTGGCACAGGGCAGGTGCACGATTAGTGTTAACTAGTGGTAGTCCTCAGGTCAGAGCGAGGAAGGACTTTCTCAGCGAGTGCTGTCCACAGTCATAATAGGAGCCAAGGCAAATGGAGCACTTCTGGGTTCACGTTGTGCCCCAAACACCATGCGTGCATTAAATGGCTTTGTCCACACAGCCGTGCTTTGCAGCTGAGGAGATGGGACTGAGGGAGGTTTGGTGACCTGCTGAGGGTCTCCCAGCTGGCATAGCAGAGCCTCGCCTCTCCCCAGAGCCTGGCACCTGGTTGGCTGTACTGGGTCTGCCTGTGGGTGCCCTGAGGGGTGTGACCTCCCACCACAGCAGGTGTTAGTGGAGGGTCTGCAGCCAGGGGCTCTGGCGGCAGTTTCCAGGACTTCCCTGGCCTTATCCAACACTGAGGGTTCGAGAGTCTTGACTGTGTGTCCTGGTCTTGAGATGGGGGAAGGGGTCACATGCTAGGGGGCTCCTCCTAGGTTGAGAGGAGTGGGTGGGTCCCTGCCAGAAGCCCACTCTCTTCTGGGACCCTCCAGCCAGCTTTCATGGCCTGCAGTCATCTCGGTAACTGATACCAGGCAGCCAGACAAAGTTATGGCGTGTGTCTGGGAGGCTATTTTGTCTAATATGTAAAAGGCCTCTGGAAATTTCTATAGTCCATCTGGTCCTAGTTACACCACAATATTGCTATCTCTTCAGCTCACAGACAAGGGAGCCCATTTATTTATTTATTTATTTGAGTTGGAGTCTCACTCTGTCGCCCAGACTAGAGTGCAGTGGCCGCTCCTGGCCACCGCAGCCTCCACCTGCTGGGCTCTGGCGATCCTTCCACCTCAGCCTTCCGAGTAGCCAGAATTACAGGCATGTGCTACCATGCCCAGCTTTGATTTTATTGTAGAGATGAGGTCTCGCCTGCCCAGGCGGGTCTTGAACCCGCCGGCTCAGGCAATCCACTCACCTCAGCCTCCCAAAGGCACGGGATTACAGGCTGAGCCACCAAGTCCGGCTAAAGGAGCACTTTTATTTCTCCTTTTGGAGCTCAGGAATGTACCTCACACATGAGCTGGGAGACGCCTGCTTGGTTCCTGAGCTGCTTGGTCACAGGTCTCGTTCATCATCCTTTGAAAGGGCCACTGCTCTTCCTCCAGGGTCCCCAGCCCCACATGCCACCCCAGTCATCCTGAGAACGCCATGGGATGGCGGATGCTCCAGAGGGCCTCACCTGGCGTGCAACGTGCCCCGGCCTCTGCTCTTCCTGGCATGTGTTGTGGGCATGGGATGTCCTGAGCATGGAGTGTGGCAGGTGTGGATACATAGGCCTTCCCGGTTGGTGTGATTCTGAGCCAGTCCCTCCGCCCATCTGAGTGCCAGCAGCCTCTCTAAAACAGGGTGGGACGCATGGCAGAGGAGCTTGGGAAGGTTCAGCCATGCCTGGGGCTGTTGGTGATTCCTCTCCTGCTCTTGGACACTTCCAGAAGAGAGGGGAGGACAGACAGAGGCCCCATATCGGAGCACCTCTGGTGGAGCACGACTGGCCATGCATGCATTCTTCGGGCTGGAGTATGTTTCTTCCTGGAGTTCATGTCCCTTCGGGTCCCCTGGGCGCCCACTGTCTACAGTGTCCTGAGGCTGGCTGTGACTCTCCATGTTCTCTTGTTCACACATGAACCCCTCTGGGCTTGGTGACTCTTGACCTTGGCTCTGGATGGTTGCTAGGGGCCGGCTGCACCATCCCTGCTTCCTTGGGGAACTCCCACCCTCAGGCCAGCTTTGCTGCCCCAGGATGAGTTGTGGTCCAAGTTCAGAGCCCTAGTCCAGTCTACTTTCGGGCTGGGCAGGACTGCCCCTCCAGCCCCGTTGAAGCGAGATGTGGAGTGTGCTTGTCTTATTACCCACCACCGCAATCACTCATGTGGCCTCTCACAGAAGCTTTAAGAGCCACCTCGATCTGTTGCCATATTGATGGTGGGAAAACATTTCGAGCTGTAGCAATGGAAAGTCTGAGTCCCTGAATCCCCAAGATGACTGGGGCTCTCAGTCCAACTTGGGTTGTCGTATAGTGCAAACAAGAACGTAACCTTTGTTGTTTAAGCTACTGGGGCTTAGGGGTGGCTTGTGTCTGTAGTGTAACCTTGCCTAGCCTGACTGATGCATATTACATTTCCCTGATCACAGAGATGGCTTAGTGAGGCAGTGTGACTCAAGGGTCCTCATCTAGACTTTCGCATTCTGGTGTGGGAGAGGAAGGAACCTTTTCTGTTGAGTTACCAAGTTGTAGAGAAGCTGTATTTTCCATCATAAAGAGAAAGACTGTCTGGGGCGTGAAGTAAGTGGAGGGAGAAAAAGATAAAGCATGATGAGAAAGAGGGGGTCCTGGTGATGTCGAGACAGGGCTGCCATGTCAAATCCCTATTTTTTTTCTTTTTTCTTTTTTTTTCTTTTTGAGTCAGAGTCTCACTCCATCACCCAGGCTGGAGTGCAGTGGCACGCATGCTCATGGCCACCCCAGTGTCGACCTTCTGGGCTCCAGCAATCCTTCTGCCTCAGCTGAGTAGTCAGAACTTCAGGCACGCACTACTGTGCCCAGCTACTTTTTGATTGATTGTAGAAATGAGGTCTCATCAAGTTGCCTGGGCTGGTCTCGAACCCATGGGCGCAGGCAATCCACCCGCCTCAGCCTCCCAAAGTGCTAGGATTACAAGCTGAACCACTGGGCCTGGCCTCTTTTTCTTTCCTTTTTTTTTTTAGGTGGAATCTCACTGTTGCCTAGGCTGGAGTATAGTGGCCTGCTCAAGGCTCACCTCAGCCTTGACCTCCTAGGCTTAGACAATCCTGCCTTAGCCTCCCAAGTAGCTGGGACTACAGGCTTGCACCACCATACCCAACTACTTTTTACATTTTTTGTAGAGATGAGGTCTTGTTATGTTGCCCAGGCTGGTCTTGAACTCCTGGGCCCAAGCATTCCTCCCACCTCAGCCTCCCAAGGTGTTGGGATTATGGGCTTGAGCCACTGTACCTGGCCACCAAGTCCCGGAGCTTCCCTAGCACAATGAAGACTTAGTGGGCTTTACTCTTGTGATAAATTCCTTTGTTGTTAAGCTCTGCTCACAGCAGAACCATTGACAATCCAGTCATCTACAAGATGCATCAAGCTTGTCTTCTGCTTTCCAAAGCAAACCATGAGTGCTTTTAGAAATAATAGCACAGCCCTAAAAGAAGAGACAGAACCACCATTAAAAGCAACACATTAAAAGCAGGTGCAACACAACAACAGCAGAACACCCATCTGAGGCCATGTGTGTAGGTGCCAGGAACCTTTCTCGTCTCACTGAGCCTGAGACCCTTGCTGTATTGTCCTGTAGCCTGAACATGGCTTGCTGCAGTCATTTTCTTTAGGAACACAGAGAAGACATTGTGTAGATTTTGTTTCTTCTTAAAATAAATTATAACTATTTTGTTGCTCAAAAGGAAAGACCAAAATTATCTAGAAAGTTCACATATGTGTGGCCGAAGTTAGATAAATAAGATATCATTGTAAAAGAAAGAATGAGTTCTCACGCCCCCAGCCGTCCCCGGGGCCAGGGGAGGTGGCCCCACCGGCAGGAGCCCTGACACTACTCTGCCCTGCTCAGGACAGCTTGCTCTCGCTACTCCACATACCAGGAAATCCAGAAGGAGCTTGGAGGAAGCCGTGGGCTCTGGGGTCAGATGGTCCGGATGGGGTTCTTTTCCAGCAGCTGACCCCCAACTTGGAGCCTCAGATACCACCTCTCTAAAATGGGAATGGCAACACCCGCGGAGGGACTGTTGGGAGGGTCAAGTAGGCATGGGAATGGCCCAGCACACAGCAGGTATTCGGTGAGCAACTGCTGGCACCAGGGTGGCGACTGGGTGAGTTCAGGGCACAGTCGTGAGGGCTCGGCAGCCCTCAGCCCCATTTGGATCTCTGTGTAATTTCACTGCACACCCACGGCAGTTCACTGAGCCTTAGTTTCTCTCTCTGCCAAATGGTGATACCCAGGGTGTTGTGACAAACCCACTCTTCCTTCTGCCCATTTCATTACCTGTGTTTCCTGCTGGTCCATTAGCAGCAGAGGTGGGTGCTCCCCAATATGCCACAGAGCAGGGCCTGTGGGCACTTAGCATTTGGGTGACATTCCACCCTTTGTTCTAGCTAGCAGACTGGCTGAGGCCTGTCGGGGCTGTACCTACCCTCCAGAATGTGGGGAATGGGTCAGGGTAGAGACCCACTTCCCCCATCCCACCTCTGAGGAGGTGGACCCCAGCGACCCCTCTAAATCCGGGGGGCCCTTCCTGCTCCTGGGCAGGTGCTGCTGGCTCCACCTCGCTCTGGGCCTCTCCAAACCCAGTTAGGTTGCCTGGCATGGGTGGGACTCTGAGCGGGGAGCATCCGGCCTTCCAGCAGCCCTGGGCCAACACCACAATTGTTTTTCCACCTGGAGTTTCCAAGGAGCTGCTAGCAGCCAGGCATGCGCACGTGTGTGTGTGTGTGTGTGTGTGTGTGTGTGTGTGTGTGTGTGTGTGTGTGTATGGGGTGGGGGTGTTGGGGCAGACACCGGTGTGCTTTGCCCTTTCTGCCCACAGCGATAGCAGTGCTAGGGTATACTGGATGGCCCTAGTCGGTCCCCCCTCTTTTGACCTTAGGTGACTTCACCGCTGGTCTCAATTCATCTGAAGTTGGGGATGCTATCAGCAGCTACCACCTCTCAGGATTGCTTGGGGGAATACGTGAGTGGATCCACATCAAGCATGTTGAACAGAACCCCGGAAGTGAGTGGTCCCAATGCTTGTTGTCACCTGTCACTTGGCCTGGATGCTGAACTCGCTCTGACACAGCTGTGTGATGCTGGCCTGCCACCTCTGGTCTCAAGTCTCTGTGTACCTGTGTGCACCCACATGGGGTCTCACAGAGAGGAGGCAGGGTGGGTGGGTGCTTTCTTCCTCTGCTCCCACCCCCCTTCCTTCCTCCAGCAGGCAGGTGCCCCAGAGGAAGGGGTGGGTTGGTGGATACCTCCCAGCTCCATCAGCCCAGGGGTGTTGCCATGCCCTGTCCCCCAGAATACTCAAAGCAGGGACGGGGCCAGCCTGGATCACATGAAGCAGCCGAGCAGATGTCAGGTGCGGCACAGCCAAGGTGTGGTTAGTCTGGCTCCCTCGGGCACAGATGTGGAACAAGCTGTCCCGACGTCTGGCTGCTGCCCTTGCAGTTGTTTGAAAGGGAAAGCAGTCAACAGCCCCAGCCTCTGCTGCCCTGCCCCACCCTCAGCTCCCGCAGCTCCTGGGCCCAGGGCTGCGTTGGGCTGAGCCAGGTTGTGCATGGGGTGGCCTGGGTCAACCCTGGTCCTCTGTGGGGCTCCCATCTTCCCCTCCACCCAAACCCAGGGTAGGCTGTCCATGCCTGGGACCCTTCCACTCCAGGCCTAGGAAGCAGAGGGCAGGAGGTGCCTATGTGGGGTGAGGGGCAGTGCTGATGTATGCTTAGCACCCATG
Organism: Carlito syrichta; assembly: GCF_000164805.1. Lineage (NCBI taxonomy): Eukaryota > Metazoa > Chordata > Mammalia > Primates > Tarsiidae > Carlito > Carlito syrichta. The sequence continues at coordinate 7,800 of NW_007241071.1, forward strand.
GGGCCAAGAGCTGCCTTGGGACTTTTTGCCCCAATGGAATTGGAGAGGCATCAGGGGATGTCACCATTTTACAGAAGCAGCAGCCCAGGCCAGTGGTACATGCAGGGTGGGGCTCTCCCCCATCCTCCCTTCTGCCTCCTCCACCCACACCTCCCATCCTGACCTGGAACCTTAGCCAGGGGAGCTTGTGCTGGGCTGGGCAGAGCCTGGCAAGGTGAAGGTCACCGGATCTGTCTGCTGGAGTCAGGAGAAGGAGCAGGGCTCAGCTTCCTAGGCAGCAAGAGAAACTGAGGCCAGAGCGCAGTTACAGGACCTTACAAGTGTGACCCGGAGAGGAGGCAGCCATGGCATGGACGATCAGGCCTGGGACCCTTGTGACTTTGGCCCATCAGACTCAGCCTTTCCTGCTGAAGAAAAGGAGGCTGCCGGCCACCTAGTTGGTCCAGAGGGGCCCAGGCCCCAAGCTGGGGAGGCTGCTTTCAGGGTATGGAGACTGGGTCATGGGTTCACATCCTGCTTTGTCGCTTCCAGGCTGTGTGGCCTTGGGCAGATACCTCCTCCTTTTCTCATGGCCTCTTCTGACTGGCTGGAAGTGGGGCTGCCTGCACAGGGCTGTGGTGGGAGAGCTGGGACCTCCACACACCCAGGCCCTGGGCACCAGGAGCTCCTTGCTTCCACCTCCTCCTCCCCTTCCCTATCCAGAGGGATTGAGGAAGCGGGCATAGGTGGCATTTGCTATGTACTTGGAAACCTCCAGGCTGGTCCTCGATGCCTCTCCTGAATGATGCAAACCTTGGCCAGGGCTTTGCCAAGGTCTCTTGGGCAGGAGATGGAGGGTGGGTGATAAGGGCCCAGCACCAATAGTGGGGCTGCCCACCAAAGACCTGCAGGCAGTAAGCAAACTCCTTCTCTGATGCTGCTCAGAACAAAGCCAGCCCAGGGAGCTCCGTGGGGCTGGACATGGGGGAGTGCTGGGGTGGGGTGGCACCTGCCATGGGCAGGGAGGATTGGGGACAGGGGTCAAGGTGCTGGGGCCCAGATTGACATCTCTGGGGAGTGGGCGAGACCCAGGTAAGCTGCAGCCCTTGGGGCCTCACCAGTTGTGCTCTGGGCTCACCAACCCCGGTGTCCTGCAGGCAGACCCGAGCCCCTTCCCCAGGCTGATCTTGGAGGGCAGGCTCCTGGGGTGGGAGGCAGGTGGTGGGGGAGCTGGGTCACAGCGGCTTGGCTGACTTTTCCTCCAGAGCCCCTCCTCCCTCCCCAGTGATTTCAGGCCTGGGAGTGTGGGCTGCAATGACCCTCCTGCCTCTGACACCCTGGCCCTGGCATGGTTGGAGGTCTTTCCCTGGGACTCGTGGCACAGAGGAGGGAAAGCAGCAAGAACAGGAGGGAGAGAAGCAAAAGGAGTTCAGGGAGCAGACTGTGGTGCACTGGCCTGCAGGGAATGTCCTCCCGCAGGGGGCCTGTGGAGTCAGGCTGAGGCCGCCTCCCTGCTGAAGCCCATCTTCACCCTTTCCTGCCTCCCTGGATGCTGGCTGCTTGGCAAGCCTCTCCCAGAGTGTCCCCCCTGCGTGGAAGTCCTGTCCTGACTCGCTCCCACTCCTCACCTCCCTCCCACCCCCAGGCAGCCAGGCTGAGGTGGGGGCTCCTCTCTTGTCTGCTCGCCCTCAGGAGCCTCATGAAAGTCTCCAAGGAGTGCCTGCCCTCTGCAGCCTGGGCATCAGAGGCTGGGCATGGTGACAGAGCTGAGCTTTTTGTCACACCCTGACAGGCCCAACAGGCCAGACCTCACAGGTTGGACCCCCTGGCAGACCCGAGAGCTGCAGCCGCTCTCAACCACAGGCACACTGAGAGCAGAGGTTGAAAGAAGGCTCTGAAGGCACCGGTTCCCAAAGGAATGCACCTGGCCTGCTCACTTGCATCTCTTCCAGCTCAGACAGGAATGCCACTGGCTTCCCTTCCTTCTAGAGAGGCCCAGGGACTGAAGAGCCCTAATGTCTCCTTAGGCCCACCCGAGTAGCCCAACATTCTCGGCTCTCCAAAGAGGACCACTCAAGGGGTCCAGGGCCCAAGGGCTTCCTGGAGGAAGAGATGTTTAAGGTAAGCCTTGAAGGGCTGATATACATCCCGTGTTGAGAAGGGCATTCTTGGCAGAAGGAACAGCATGTGCAAGAGCCCAGGGACATGAAGGAAGCTGGCACCTTCCAGAAATGGGAAGTGGGCAGTAGCTGGAAGCCCAGGGGATGGTGGGCAGGGCAGGAGCTGGGCTTCCTGGTGCCTTCTCCCTACTCCAGGCCCCTCCCTTTCAGTCTTTCCCTTCTGCCTGGGTCCCCCCCTCTGGCTCTGCCACTTGCTTGCTGTTTGGCCTTGAGCCAGCCACCTTTTCTCTCTGTGCCTCAGTTTCCTTGTGAGTTGCTGTGAGAGGGAAAAAACAATAACAGCACAAACTTGGCCAAGCCCTCTCCCAGGGTCTGCACAGAGGAAGACCTAAAAAGCAAAAAGCCAGAGAACAAAACAGCAACATCAAAACAGTGAGCTGTTTTTTCCCTCCCGTTGGCGCCTCTGTCCTCCGGAAACCCTGATCCCAAGTCTGGGAGGGGAGCAGTGATCCAGGAAGAGCCACTGTGCTGGGCCTGGAACTGTAATGGGCTCATGGCTGGGGGTCACTTTCATGCTCTCTCCTTCCACTAGAGACTTTCCATAATGAAAACGTACAGCCGGGCACAGTGGCTCATGCCTGTAATCCCAGCACTCTGGGAGGCTGAGGTGGGAGGATCATTTAAGGCCAGAAGTTTGAGGCCAGCCTGGGCAACAAAGCCAGATCTGGTCTATACAAAAATAGAAACAAAAATTAACTGGGTATTGTGCTGCACACCTGTACTCCTAGCTACTTGGGAGGCCAAGGCCGGAGGACTGCCTGAGTCCAGGAGTTTGAGGCTTCGGTGAGCCATGATTGTGCCACTGCACTCCAGCCTGGGCAACAGAGTGAGACCCTGTCTCAAAAAACAGACCCAAAATGTATGATACAACCCCTTGGGAATTGCACAATGCTTTGTCCCTTGTGGCATGAAGCCTGTCACTCTCAGGCCTCTGCTCATGACAGCTTTATGGATGAATAGTAAAGGAAATAGCCTGCCTAACGGGTGTAGACGTGGCAGTCTGGTTTGCAATTTTGTGCAACATCAACTTGTGTCAAAAAGTAAGCATGACTACCAGCTGGTGAATGGATAAACAGTGTGGTCTGTCCCTACAACGGAATACTATTCAGCCATGAAAAGGAGGGATACACAGCACACGCCACAACACGAATGGGCCTGGAAGGCATCACACTGAGTGACAGAAGTCAGGCCCTGAAGACCACGTGTTTTATGAAACGGCCAGAACAGGCAAATCTGGAGAGGGAGAAAGCAGATCATGGCTGCCAGGGGCTGGTGGAAGGGCACAGGAGGGAAGTGGCTGCTGGTGGGTGTGGTTTCTTGCTGGGTGGTGGAAATGTCCAAAAAGGATGGTGGTGATGGTGTATAACCTGTAGAGAGACTAAAGATACTGAACTGTGCACTTGAATTCCTTAACTCTTTTTTAAGAAGCAGGGTCTCAGCCAGGCTTGATGGCTCAGCCTGTCATCCCAGCACTTTGGGAGGTTGAGGCGAGTGGATTGCCTGAGCCCACAGGTTTGAGACCTGCCTGGGCAACTTGGTAAGACCTCATCTCTACAATAAATCAAAAATTAGTTGGGCGTGGTAGCACACGCCTGTAGTTCCAGCTACTTGGAAGGCTGAGGCGGAAGGATCGCTGGAGCCCAGCAGGTCGAGGCTGCGGTGGCTGGGAGCATGCCACTGCACTCCAGTCTGGGTGATGGAGTGAGACACCAACTTAAAAAAAAAAAAGGAAGAAAGAGGGTCTCTGTCTGTTGCCCAGGCTGGAGTGCAGCGGCACAGTCATCGCTCACTGCAGCCTCAAACTCCTGGGCTCAAGTGATCCTTCCATCCTGACCTCCCTGAATTGTACACTTTAAATAAGTGAATTGCATGTGAGTTTTATCTCAATAAAGATGATTAAAAAAATCTGTGCTTTATTTGTTAATGTGGATATGCCCATATTAAACAATGAGGTCTTTGTACTGGAAACAATGAAAATAAAAATCGCAGTGTTGGAGCGAGTGTGCCTGTGTCCCTGAGTGTGAGCCATCCTCTCTGGGGCTGTGTCCTCCTGTCAAGCGAATATGCCAGTGGTGCCTGTCTCACAGAATGCTCATGAAGATGCGGGGTGCGTGGGTCCGTGCTAGCTCTGTCGGGAGTGTCGACGTTGTCATCGTGTGTGCAGTGAGGTCCTGCCCAGCTCCCACAGATTCCAGCCTGAGTTCACGGCAGCAGGATGGTGCTGGGGGCAGTGCCGCTTCTGACTCTGCACCACGTAGCTGCCCTCTCTTGGGCCAGTTGGCGGGCTCTGGGAGCTCAGTCTCCCCATCTGTTAAACGGGCATGAAGCCGGCAGAGCTACCCCAGCTCCTCCTCATGTCACTTCCTCAGAGACACGGGCTCTCCCTGCTGTTTTAAGACAGCCACCCTGTCACTCCCTGTTCTTCTTCCCAGTTATGTTTTTCCCACTGGTCACTCTGGATACGTTGCGTTATCTGTCTGTTCACGTCTTTGTTGTCATGCTTTTTCTCCTCTCACTCGATGGAGCTCCATGCGAACAGTGCCAGCCTGTGGCCAGTGATCAGGGAATGTCTCGGGGGTTGGCTGAGTCCTGTGGATAGTTGATGGCATAGGAAGCCAGTGATTCCCACCCCGGGGCTTTGAACCTGCCACTCTTTCCCTGGACACCCACATGGCTCACTCCTTGGTTGTGGCCAACTCTGCTTGAATATCAGCTCCTCAGGACAGCCTCACCTGACTACTCACTTCACTTTAACTCCCCTCCTCTCTCCCTGCCTGCTCTCCCCACCTGCGCATGGTTCCGGGTGTGTGGTGGTCTCTCCCACCCTGTGTTAGCCCATGGCAGCCGAAGATGTGTCTTGGGGACACCAGGTCCTCAGGGTATACAGTTGGGGCTCAGCAAGTATGTGTCAAATTAATGTTATTCATTTCCTAGGGTGAGTGAACATGAGTGAAAACCCATAGACAAAGGTCTGCAAGGATCTATGCCAGACTCGTGGCCGTAGGTCTCTGGGGAAGGAAGAGATGCCCTGATTGTCCATCCTGTGCTCTGAGGAGAGGCGGGCACTGTTCGAGGTTGAGCGACAGCAGGAGAGGGGGACAGAGACCCCATTCACAGGGCTAACAGCAGAGGGACAGAGACCCGAATAAACACATCCAACGCACAGGTTCTCCGAGTGTGGTCCGTAGGCCCTTGGTGGTGCCCAGGGTCCTCTGTGAATATGTGCGAGGTCAGAAATGTCTTCATGGTCATCCTGAAATGTCATTAGCCCTTTAGTCTCACTGACGTTGGCACTGACCACACAAAAGATGAGGGTGAAACCCCTGTCAGGACCATGGCACAAGTGTCCTGGTGTCATCAGAGACCCGGCACACACTTGCCAAGGGTTGAGACCATGCTGCGTGTGGATTTGATGCAGCATACACACCCATTTGCTGCCCTTTGCAGTGGAGCAGAAGGTGCACACAGAGCCTGCCTGAGCATGGTGGCTTCTTGGAGAAAACATGCATCGCGATTGTGTGAGTCATCAGCTCAGCCAGCCACTTGCTTTCTCATGGAACACTGTTTTTTCTTTTTATTTCTTTATTTTGTGGTGAAGTCTCACTCTGTCACCCAGGCTGGAGGGCAGTGGCATGCTCACGGCCACCCCAACGTCAACCTGCTGGGCTCCAGTGATCCTTCTGCTTCAGCCTTCCAAGTAGCTGGAACTACAAGTACGTACCACCATGCTCAGCTAATTTTTTTGATTTATTGTTGAGACAAGGTCTCTCCAAGTTGCCCAGGCTGACCTTGAACCCACAAGCTCAGGCAATCTCTTCACCTCGGCCTCCCAAAGTGCTGGGATGACAGGCTGAGCCATCAAGCCCAGCCTCACTGTTTTCTCTTAAAAAAGCGACTGGCAGCCAGGCTCAGTGGCTCAGCCTGTAATCCCGCGCCTTTGGGAGGCTGAGGTGAGTGGATTGCCTGAGCCCACGGGTTCGAGACCCACCTGGGCAGTGAGACCTCATCTCTACAAAAAAAAAAAAAAAATCAGCCGGGTGTGGTAGCACATGCCTGTAATTCTGGCTACTTGGAAGGCTGAGGTGGAAGGATTGCCGGAGCCCAGCAGGTTGAGGCTGCGGTGGCCAGGAGTGGCCACTGCACTCCAGTCTGGACAACAGAGTGACTCCAACTCAAAAAAAAAAAAAAAAGCGACAGGCAAACCATAGTTGTTCGGGCGTGGGTCTTTGGATGACATTTTCTTGAACATGAACAAAATGTGCTGTCACTTCAAGAAAAACAATAGACAGGAATTGTTGCCTGTGGTAAGAGTTCAGCAATCAAGGAAAAATTAAAATATTAGAAAAACTGTATGAGTATTGGGAGCTAATGCTTAAAGACTTCTCCGAGGTGATGACCAGCAGTGATCTCCACAGATGTGATGTCTGGTTATTGGATAATGAGATATTTTAACATTTTGAGGATGAGTGAACCGATAGTCTCCAAATGGCCAGTGCTTGTTGTTAGAAAATCGTGTGTATTTTTACAAGATCTTGCATGGCAAGAGAACTGCTCAAAGAACTAGACAGAAGGATGGGAGTTCATGTAACCATGTATGAAAAGTTCGTTTCTGTGATTTCAGATTCCACATGTTGACTAAAGTTTAAGAAGCTGCCACTTGTTGAGTTTTGGTGTTACAGTAACGGAAAATATTCATAGTGATCTGGAAAGGCTGTTGAAATGCTTCTCCCCTTTCTGACTACATATCTGTGTGAGGTCAGATTTGCTTCTCATGGTCCAATGAAAATCACACATCACAGAGCACTGAGTGAAGAAGTAGTGATGGAAATCCAGTCGTTTCCCATTAAGTTGGACACGGAAGACATTTGTAAAAGAGCAAAACAGTGTGATTCTTATGTCATTTTTTTTGAAACGTGTAGCTGTTTTTCATAAAATATGTTATTTACGTGAACATATAATGCTTATTATTTGAAAAATAAATTGAGGCTGGGCATGGTGGCCCGCACCTATAATCCCTGAACTTTGGGAGACTGAGATGGGAGAATTGCTTGAGCCCAGAAGTTTGAGACCAGCCCAACACCATAGTGAGACCTAATCTCTACAAAATCCCCAAAATGTTAGCCAGGTGTGGTGGCACACACCTGTAGTCCCTGCTACTTGTGGGACAGAGGTGAGAGGCTGTGATGAGCTGTGATCATGCTGCTGCACCCCAGCCTGGGAGACACAGTGAGATCCTGACTCAAAAAATAAATAAGTAAATAAGAAAATAGATAAATAATTAAACAATTTTCTGCCTTGTTTGATACAGTAAATATCAATATTCGTAACTCACATGAGCTAAAGCTCTTTGAGGTCCTCCATAATTTTTAAGAGTGCAAAAGCCAGGGTTCCCAGACAAAATGTAAGTCAGTCCTGTGCAATGTTTGGGACATAATTATACTAAAAAATTACTCTGAGAAGCTGAGGCAAGAGGATTTCCTGAGCCCAGGAGTTCAAGACCAGTCTGGACAACATGGTGAGATCTCATCTCTACAATAAATAAAAAAATCAGCCAGGCATGGTAGTGCAGGCCTGTAGTTCCAGCTACTTGGAAGCCTGATGTGGAAGGATCTCCAAAGCCCAGCAGTTTGAGGCTGAGGTGGCCATGAGTATGCCACTGCACTCTAGCCTGGGTGACAGAGTAAGACGCCAACTCAAAAAAAATTATTCGTCGTTTATCTGAAACTGAACTGGACATTCCACATTGCTATGTATGTAGTAAATCTGACACTCCTGGTAAAGGGATACTGGGAGCAAAATATTTGAGAATCTGTGGCTCAGAAAAAATAAATCAGGTAAGAATTCAGAGTGTGTTCATTGTGGTCAGGGCCATGGAGACATGGGAGCAGGCCACACGGGTGGAGCCTAGGTCAGAGGAGTCTGGAACAAGTTTGGGGAGCTGAAGAAGGTGCAGAGCGAGGGAAACATGGGCTTCCCCCGTGCTCAGCCCTGCTCTAGGAAGTGGGACACCTCGAGTCCAAGGAGCCGCTGGAGAGGTGCAGGAATGAGCCCAGACTTGCTGGCTGGTGGGCGGCAGCAGGAGCAAGCCTCTCGGGCTTGACACCAAGGCCCATGCTGGGTCTTGCTGGCCTTCTCTCAGCTGCAGGCTGGGGAGGGGCTGGCACAGGGCCTGGAGGTGGCAGGGCTCTGCAGGAAGCTTCCTTCCTCCCTGGCTGAGGAAAAGGCAGCCTTGGGGGGCAGGGGAGGAGGGGCCACAGACCAAAGGCCTTTTGTGGGGGGAGGGCTTTGTGCTGGCTCTGTCTGCACACGGGATTAGGGTCCCCAATCTAGGCAGCAGGCACGGACTGGTCCAGGTTGCCTGCCCAGTATGGTATCCCCTCTGGTGTGGAGACTTGGCCCCTGGGGTGTGTCTCTGCAGTGGTGAGCTCACGGCCATCTGTGCAGGGAGGGTGGGAGAAACCCCAACTGGTGTCCTCCTGGCCCGAGACCCAGAGGTGGTGATGTGCTCCTGGCCAGAGACCTACCCCTTGCACTGACCCTGCCACCACTCAGACCAGGGCCCCCGTGGCTGGCCAGGTGGGACACAGCAGGGGGAGGACTGTGATGGCCGGTGGCTCCAGGTAGTCCAGGGCAGATGGGACAGTGTTCTGCCACAGGATATATGTGCCATCCTGAGGGTGAGGCTGGTGGTAGCAGGTGGAACCCTTCCTCAGGGCTGGTGGGTGCTAGAGCCGTGGCAGACCATGGGGATGTGGAAACGATCTGTCCAGTACTCCATGAGGCCAGCGTGGCTGAACAGGATGGAACCAACAGGGAACCGACCGGGCTGCCCTTTATCCTCGCTGGGCCCCACAGAGCTGGAGAAAGGCCAGAGATAGGATATGCCCGCTGCACTAACAATTGCGTGGACACTGTCCATTTCACGGACATGTGCATGTGCCTCATGTGGGACGATGTGTGCTCTAATCCACACAGAACTGAATTGGAGAACTCCAGCTACGTGACCGATGCCGACACAAGGACACACCTGTGTGTGGAGAGCCGACCCGTGGGGGTTGGGATCTTCCGAGCCACTGAAGGTGCGATTTGTGCCTCTGGCTCCAGGGGTGCTGCTGGCTCTTGGGTGCAGGCCGAGCACCCGAACCGTCAGCCACCACGCAGCAGTCAGAAGGTTGAAGATGCAGAGGTGATCACTCTGGTTCTATTTTCCTATGTGCCCACATGCAGGAGTCCAGCTCCAGCAAGGTCCAGAGATTCCTGGAGGTGAGACAGAATAGGTGACTAGGGGAGAAAGAAAGGGACTGGACTACTATTCAATATTGAGCAGTTGTTTATTGCAAATTACAGTAGGCTTTTATCCCTAAATTTTGCAAAGTCACCATCACAAAACACAAAAGGTAGCGTGTGCTTTCACATGAACAGGTTCAGGTGCACAAAGGATACCCCTCACTCTCAAAGGACCCCCCCTACTCTCAAGCAAATGTTTTTCCTACATGAGGAAGAACAACCACAAATTGTCTTTTTGTTTCTTATGCTTGATTAATGTACCCCAAACCAGTTTCTTATGTGCCCTTAACTGTATTACAACTACATCATCTTGAAATAACATCACTCAATGTCTAAACCCGAAACCACCATAATGAATTATTAACTTCTACTATTCTGTGCTAATTCATACAGTTTCTATTAAAATGATTGCTGTTATGATTACACTCTCCTAACACCAGCTGGCCTAATTCAAACTTCACTACTCCCCCAATCCAACTAAACTAACCACACTTCTACAATAAAATGGTTACCTAAATTTTCTTCAATCTACATAAACTATTTCCTAAAACCTATATCTATAAATTTCTAAAATCACATCAAGAGAACCTGTGACCTGCATTAAGGCTCCTCAATGTGACTCAAAGTTGAACTTAAATTGTTTAAAAGCAAAAACCATAAACCATGGAAAATGGGAACAATAAACTCCCAAGTTTAGCTGTGTTCATTCCGGTTTCAGAGTCCTCTGTTAGAGCCAGCAGGAGCCTTTCCTGGTTGCAGTGCCAAGTGGAAAAAGAGGGAGGGAATGGGATCAACAGCTCCTGAACACATCCTAGTGGTCTCAGAGTCACGGCCCTTCCTGATACCTAACGCTCAGTGGGCCTCCATGGCCGGCTCCCAACACCCACATGGAGGTGTTTTATTTTTGAGTCAGAGTCTCACTGTCACCCAGGTTGGAGTGAGTGACATGCACGCTCATGGCCACCACAGCCTTGACCTGCTGGGCTCAGGCGATCCTTCCTGATCAGGCTTCCAAGTAGTTGGAACTACAGGTACATGCTATCATGCCTGGTTTATTTTTTGATTTACTGTAGAGACGAGGTCTCTCCAAGTTGCCCAGGCTTGTCTTGAACCCACGAGTTCAGGCAATCCTCTCACTTTGGCCTCCCAAAATGCTGGGAATATAGGTTTGTAATCCCACCACACTCGGCCCCACAGGGATTTTTTCATTTGAGTTGAAAATTTAAAACAGACCAAGCATGATGGCTCACAATCTTGGCCTATAAGAACTACAGACTCTCCCAAAGCGAGAGGGTTGCTTGAACCCAGGAGTTCGAGACAGCTTGGGCAACATAGTGAGACCTTGTCTCTCCAAAAATAAAATGAAAATAAAACAAAATAAAAAATATAAAATTCAAGAGTGAAACAAATGTAAACTTTGAGTGAAATACTTTTGCTTGGTAGGTGCGCATTATAGGGCATTCATAAAATATTCTCATTTTGTAATTATTACTGAAAAAAAACTGTCATACAGAGAACAGGACTCTTGAAAAATGAACTGTTCTGAGTTCAACATGCCAGGTCGGCCACTGGGTCAGGGTACCCATAGAGAGAGCCAGAATCAGGTATGAGAAAATGAGGCAAGCCACGGGTGGCTCTAGACTTGGCCAGGTGCAGTGGTTCACACCCAGAATCCCAGCACTTTGGGAGGCCAAGATAGGAGGATCACTTGAGCCCGGGAGTTTGAGACCAGCCTGGGCAACATAGCAAAGACCCCATTTCTACAAAAGTTCCAAATAAATTAGCCATGCATGATGGCACTCATCTGGAGTGCCAGCTACTCAGGAGACTGAAGCAGGAGGATCATTTGAGCCCAGAAGTTTGAGGCTGCCATGAGCTATGTTTACACTGCTGCCCTCCAGCCTGGGCAACAGAGCAGAGACCTGTCTCAGAAACCATTCAAAACAAAACAGAAACCCCACCCTGGGTGGGGTGGGGGTCCTGGAGGCACAACTGAAGTAGGGGTGGGAGACAGGGCAGGGCAGAGGCGGGGATGCTATGACAGTGGGGACCTGCCAGCCACTACCCAGTGATCCCCCTTTCTACACGCTGTGTCTGTAACATGACCCTTGACCACTTGTGCTCGGTGGACAGTCCTGCTGTGCAGGTGATGCCGGCATGGACTCTGCCCTTGCCCCGCCAGCCCGATTCCTTCTCTGCTCTCAGTTGTCTGACCCCAAGAGCAGGACAAGGTGGAAGAAGAGGCCCGAGGAAAGGGAGCAGACTGGACTAAATGCTCTCTCCAAGCCCCATGTGGGCTCCTTCTGCCTCTCCAGCCCTTTCCCTCTTCTTCCTTCCTGCCTGGGTCACTGCCCTGTCCCCAGGGTTCTGCCTCATCCCTTTCTGGACACTTCCCTCAGTGCCTTTGCTCTCTGAAACCCTGGCCAGCTCTAGCTCAGAGTGCTGTCTCTGGATGGGCATGGAGATGGTCCTCACACACAGCATGTCCAGCACCTGGTGGCCCGCGTTCTTTGTTCCTCAACACCGGGCCACCCAGAGGCCCGGCCTCTGCACAGCTCTGCTCGTCCCCAGACCACAACCCCTGTCCCGGCTGGCCACCATTACCCAGATAGTTCCATCTGCTCCCCCTGGCCTGGGCCTCACCCTAAGCACCTCCAGCATGACCCTGCGCCAGTCACTTCATATAGCTCCTGCCAGTGCCAGGCCCGAGCTAGACTCTGAGGAGAATCCATGGGTCCGAGGAAGACCCCTCCCCAAGGGTCTCACCACGCAGTGGGTTGAGGATGGCCTTCTTAGCCCACCTGCCCTCCACCCATCCCTCCATCCATCTCTCCCTCCCTCCATTCCCGCATCCTTCCATCATTCTACCCCTCCCTCCCTCCATCAGTCACTCCCCCACCCATCCTTTCCTTCCCATCCCCACCCCTCTCTCCCTCCATCCCCGCATCCAGCCATCATTCTATTTCTCCCTCCCTCCCCTCTCCTCCCTCCCTCCTCCATCTGCTCCTTCGCATCCCTTGGTCTGCCCATCTCCCTCCATCCCTCTGTCATCCATCTACATGTTATTCACTCGTCCCCCTTTGTGCCAGGCCTAGGTTGAACTTGGGGGCTCAGGCCGACACAGACGCGGTCCCTGCCCTGGAAAGCTCAGTGTGATGGGAAAAGGGCAGGAGGCATACGCGTGATGGGGATGCCCAGGCAGGCAGCGATGCCTCACTGGGGTTCTGGAGAGCAAGGAGGAGCTTGCCAGGAGAAGGAGTGAGGTCAAGTTATATGCAGACGCATGGCAGTGTGAGCAGTGTGGTCTGGCCAAAGGGGCAGGTGTGTGGGGCAGCGGATTCTGCTCCCGGGTGCTTCGAAGGCCAGGTGGATGCTTCCGAACTCCATCCTGAGAGTGGCAGGGCTAAGAAGAACCTCTAGCAGGGGGGCAATGTAGGCAGAGGTGAGTGTGCAAAAGACCTTTGCCGTGGCAGCGAGGTGGTGCAGCTGGGGATCAGCTTGGGATGGCATCAGGGCGTGTGGGTCACCACATCTTTCTGGGCAGCCAACCCCACTCACACAGGCAAGCTATCATGCAGTGTCTGCTGGTAGCCTGAGAGTTCTGGGTTCAAGTCCTGACTCAGCCACTTCACCTCTCTGCCTTACTCTCCTCGGCTGTAAAATGGGAAGATCACGGCCCTCCACCTGGCTGAGGGGGCTCGCAGACTCCACTGCTCTCGGGGTCAGTGAGGGAGGTGAAATGAGGCTGTGACAGCAGTTGGCAGCAGGCCCTCAGCTCAGGAGTCACAGGAAGGGCCGAGGCTGCCGAGAGTTGCAGGGCCAGGCCCCGTCTACAGGCATCACACTATTCCCACCGTGGGCGTGCAGGCACGCCAGACCTGCTGACTTTTCACAAGAAACCAGAAATGCAGATTCTTGGACTGTCCTGGCTTTTAAAATACTCTGAGCAAACAAAAGGCATTTGTGGCCCAGATTCGGGTGGGTGTGAGGGTGAACTAAGGCCATGGGTACAGTTAACGCCAAAGAACAAGGCCCCTCCTGACCCCTCTGTTCCCTGCCATCTCACAAACTTCAGCCTGGTGGCAGGTCTTCCCATCCTGTGTACGAGCTAGCCAGCAACGGCCAGGGACTCCACACCCCCAAAGCAGGGACCTAGGCAGAGATCTGTACCTCCACTCCCTGCAGCACTCCAAACAGCAGCCCAGAGGTGGAAGCAGCCCACTGTCCACAGACGGGTGAAAGGACAAAGGGGTGGTCTATCCACACAGTGGAATAAGTGGAAGGAGATTCTGGCCCGGGGTTCAACACAGAAAGAACTTGAGGCTGTCATGCCAAGTGAAACAGCCAGACACAAAGGACACTTGCTGCCTGACTCCACCATGTGAGGGCCCTAGAGTGGTTAGATTCACAGAGACAGAAAGTGGACCGGTGGGTGCTGGGGTTGGGGGGAGAAGTTGGTGTGTCACAGGTGCAGAGCTTCACCTGGGAAGATGTAGTGTTCTGGAAGGACGGCGGTGATGCTCGCTCTGCAGCAGGAATGTGCTTCATGCCACTGAGGGGGCATTTTCACATGGTGAAGATGGTTAACTCTGTGTTGTGTGTATTTTCTCACGACTTTTTAGCAAGAGTGGCAGCTGTTCACGGGAAGGAACAGGTAGGTTGGGAAGCTGGTCACTTCTGCCTTGGTCTACACCCCAAGGGCAGCTGCCTTTGCAACACGACGAGGCCCCGGCATGGCTGCATGGGCACATTTAGCTCCACCAGGGCAGGGACCAGCACCATTTCTGCAGGATGGGCCTGGAGCGAGAGGTGATGAGGGACACTTGTCTGAGGGACACCCGTCTGCAAGAACAAACGTATCGAAATGAGACTGGTGCACTTCTTTGGCTCTGTCTTCAGTTTTCTGTAGAATGCGAAATCTATTTTTGCTTTCTTTTTGTTTTTTGGGTTGGACTTTCACTCTGTTGCCCAGGCTGGAGTGCAGTGGCATGCTCCCAGCCACCGCAGCCTTGACCTCCTGGGCTCCGGTAATCCTTCCGCCTCAGCCTTCCAAGTAGCCGGAACTACAGTTGCACACTACCATGTCTGGCTAATTTTTTATGTAGTGTAGAGATGAGGTCTTGCCAAGTTGCCTGGGTGAGCCTCGAACCCATGGGCTCAGGCAATCCACTCTCCTCGGCCTCCCAAAGTGCTGGGATGACAGGCTGAGCCACCAAACCCGGCCACAAAATCTATTTCTGTGCACACCTTAGACTAAGGAAACTCCTTTCCGCTCCTAGTTGGTGAGACTTTTTTCAGAGGTGATGTACGAGTTTTCTCCTTTACTTTGCTGCTGTGGCGAGCCCAGAGCCTTGCTCATCCAGGGGGAAACCGCACCCACCTTCCTGGACCAGTCCTGTTGGCCTGCAGTACCGTGTCTCTTCAGAGAGGGCTGGATCTGGGCCACTCACAGGATGTTTGCATCTGAGTCTGTGAGGCTGGTCTGGGCTTTCCTGTCTCACACGTAGGACCCTCTGTTGCTCAATCTCCCATCCTCCAACTCCCTTGGTCATGTTTGTCCACTAAGCCATCTAGGCTGGATGGGCCCCAACATGGATAGCCTGGTGGGGGTGGGAGGCCGAGCTTGCTGGCCCTGGGTGGGCATGAAATTGGGGGCCCTTGGGGGAGGGGGAGTTGTGATCTGTGGCTGGCCAGGGATGCCCTGTGCACAGGGCCAGGCAGCTTTTGTGACCAGAAGTGTAGGTGAGAATCCATGTGTGTGCAGAGACTGAGCAGAGGCTGCAGGTGACCTCTGCACTGGCTGAAGGATGATGGGCCAGACCGCTGTAGCCATCCCGCTAGAGACTCACCACAAAACAGGCAGACATGGGGCACTGCAGGCCATAGCCCTGCCTTTTGTCAGCTGGGTGTGTCTGTGTCATGCATCTGTGCATGCAGGCTGGTGTCACATGTGTGTGCACGTTTGCTTTTCACAAATCGAACACCTGAGCAAAGTGGCCATGGCCAAAGTCACCAAGGGTGGTGGAGACACCCTCAGTCTGGAGGATAGCCTGTCATGGTGGGTGGGTGGGGACTTCTGTGACTGGGGTGCAGTCTAACACCCCCTCTTTCCAAGTTCCCGGGCCCCCAAGGCCCCTCCCCTCTCCCCTCATCAGCACAACGTCCCCACTCAGGCACCACCATCCATCCACTAACCTAAGCTCCGTGGGAGGGCAAAGGGGGGAGAATTTTCTTTTCTGTCCCTCTGTGCTGAGCCCAGGTTCTGTGGACCATGGTGTCCTTTGATCTCCTATGCTGGGAGAACCCAGCACGCTTGAGACGACATCCCCAGTTCAGACCTGTTCACTGGACTCTCCTCCTTCCTGGCGATTTGGCCTGAGGGGCTGGGGTGGGGAGAGTGTGGCCTGGCAGGGAGGAGGCAAGAGTCTGACGCTACCAGCCAAGCCTCATCTGCCACTGGATCCTCCCTGGCTGTACTGGCTGGCCCTCGACGCCAGCGGTGGCTGTGGTGTGGTCTCTGTCCCCATCGGAGCGTGCGGGATTCTCCTGCCGTGCTACTGGGGGAGCCCCTCTCAGGGGTCCTGATGGAGGCGCTTGGCTCACATCACATTCCTGCCCCCAGCAGGGCCCCTGCTGCTGCGGGACCCCATGGCCTGGTGTCCCCTGGGTGGGGACCCAGGGAGAGCCCACACCAGGCCCCTCACTGTGGTGACGTCGACGTGCAGAAACTCACAGGACTGACCCTGTGACCGCGGGCTGCAGGCAGTCCCTGCCAACCCTCCCCTCCCTGCGTAGGTGGGCTCAGGACACAGGGTGCCCGCAGGGTGACACCCAAGCTGGGGTTCCCATGTCCCCACCTTGCTGGCCCACTCCATCTCCAGGAGACTTGGCCTTGGGCTTCACTTGGGTGTTTCTGGAGATGGGGGGAGCAACTCACACCCACCCGCAGCAGCTTGTAGCCCGTGGCCTGAGCACTCTCTCTGATCACCAGCATCCTTGGATTGTGGGGCCTGAGGAGGGGGATCTGGGTGACAGCAGAGGCTGCCCTGCGTCTGCTCCTGGTTTTCTTTACAATGCGGCTTCAGCATGCCTCTTTGTCCTGAGCTTGGGCCCAGCCACTGAGTCCTGCCGAAGCAAAAGTCTCCCCCAACACCCTGCTCTTCTGCTAGAGGCTCAGGCAAGGCCGGTGACCTGCCCGAGGCCACGCAGTCTGTTCCAGTCAGAACTGGGAACGGCATCCAGGCCTCCTGATTCCCTCCACCATTCCCTTCTGTCCTAGCGTTTGGAGACACAAAAGACCTGGGGCCAGGATTTAGGTGCGGATCCCAGACAGCACAGCAAGGCTGTTGCAGTCTGTCTGATGGGGGGGGGGGGTCCTGTGCCCACTACCCAGAAAATCTGAATGCAGCAGTTATGACGGAGAAGAAGTTCGATCTCACAGAGCAACTGAGTGAGGTAGCCTAGAGGAATCACTCAAATCTGCCTCTTGGAACATTCGGAGGGGGAAGTTTTTAAAGGGAAATTGGCAGGCAGAGGGTCAGGACTGTCGATGGGCTGGGGGTGTCACAGGGAGTGTCAAGACTGTCCCAGAGTCAACTTGCAGGAAGGGGTGTCACAGAGCAGACAGGTTGAGCCAACTTCCTGGTGCTCAGTGTCTGGGTGGGGTTTGGGTCCATCAGAGCACAAAGTCTGAAAAGGATCTCCAAACCGCCCTTAGGTTTTCCAGCAGATGCTACCTCTGAGGCAGCCCGTGACCATCAGGCCCTACCCCTTGGGCCCTGAGCTGTTACAGAGGTGGTCTAGGAGGAAGGGGTGGGGGAGCCGGGGTCCCTGAGACAGGAGACGCCCTGTCCTTCAACCGCTGCTTTTGTCCTCAAGCAGTCAGAATGGTTTGCGAGAGAATACGGTGACCAGTCTTGCCCCCCTGCCAGGGCTCAGGACACAAAGATGATTTTGTACAAGCAGTGTCAAGGGTGGGAGGGAGGTGGGGAGAGGACCCGGCCTTCCAAGGGCGTGTTCATGAACATCATCCGGGGGCATCCGGGGTGCCACAGGCCTGCGCGGAGCACACAGGGCACTGCCTTCACCAGGGCGGGAAGCTGGGGCATTTACCAGCCAGCCTGTGACTTGCTGCCTGTGGCTGTCCTGAGGCCTCAGTTCTGTGGCTGGCCAAGCCTGCCCTGGGCACAGGGCCAGGCAGGCTTCAGCGACCCGAGGTGAGGTGAGAAGCCGCGTGCATGCAGGGACTGGGCAGGGCCTGCAGGTGGCCTTCTCACCGGCTGGAGGATGATGGGCAGGACGCCGGGAGTCTGAAAGCAAAACAGACAGACCTGGGCACGGGAGCCTGCAGCCCCACCTCTCATCAACTGTGCGTGACTCTGTCAGACGTGTGTGTATATGGGCTGGTGTCTTACGTGTGTGCCTGTGGGCTTTTCACAAATCAAACACATGTGTGAAATTGGCCCCTGGGTCAAGAAGCAGAACCCAGCCAGTCTCCTAAAAGTCCCCATGGTGCCCCTTTTGGGCACAAGCAACCTGAGTGAACCAGCTTATGACTTCTATTGGCAGGCATGAGTTTCTGGAACTTTGTGCAAAATTGATTCGTGTGTGTGTACTCTGTGTGTCTTACCTCCTTGGCTCGAGGTGTGTTTGTCCATGATGCTGTGCATAGCTGTATGTGGTGTGTGCTCAGCCATGTGACTGCCAGTGACCCTCTTGCCCATGTGTGCCATGGTGGGCATTTGGGCGACTTCCAGTGGAGGGCCCTCCCCGCCTGGGCCTCCTGCCCGGAGACACGTGCTCACCTTCCTCTGAGTAGAGACTCAAGGGTGGGCCTTCTGGGTCCTGGCATGTGCATGTGACCTGGTTTAGTGGATCTCCCAAGCATCTTGCACAACGATCACACCATGTGGAGCCCACCCCAGTGGGTGAGTGTTTCAGCGGCTTCCCTTCCCTGCCCATGTGGGCGTTCTCTCTCTCGTCCCCCTGCGTTCCTGGCGGAGAGGCCTCAACTCGTTCACACATGTTGTTTACTCCATCCTTCCACTGCCCTTGTCCACATTTTACAGATGAGGATGTGGAGGCATGGGGAGGGCAGCCCTCATTCCGTGTCACCCAACCCGGGATGGCAGGATGGGAGCTGGGCCAGAAGTCTCTCCCGAGGCCTTCTGTGACCAGATGCGGGTGGCAGACGGAGCGTGGGTGGGCACAGCAGGTTTCCAGTCCATGAGACAGAGAGAGGGTAACAGCTGCTCCCCCAACATTGCCCATAGGCTGCCCCTGCCCGTTCTCTGACTTCATGAGGGGTGTCCTGCACCCAGCCTTCTCAGAGAAGGTCCAAGTGGGGCTTGGTGGCTGCCAGGAGCCTTCAGGGGCACTGTAGGTCCAGGCAGGGAGCCAGAGGCAGCCGTGTCACAAAACCAGGCTGCCTCTGCCCCTCCTGGTTGAGCCCAGGGACTCATGGCCATCCCCGCTGCCCTCATGTCTTGTCTGTGAAACAGGCCTGGTAGTAGTCCCTGCCTGGCGGGTTGGTGTGTGTCTTGGGAGCATGCTGCGACTGGCTCCCTCAGCCCCACAGGGGACACAGATGAGTGCCTGGCATGGCTGGGGAGGTGGGCAGGAGGGGCACTCTCGGCAAAGTCTGCAGCATCTGGCATTCTGAGCGGAGCCCAAATGTGGAGAAAGGCACTGGGATGCTGCCCACCCACCTGCCTTCTCCTCCCACATGTGGGCAAATGGTTTTGTTCAGCTGGAGCCAGGCTGCGAGGAGTAGGAACAGGGGGGAGGAAAGTTCCACCCAAGAGCTAGGGGAACAAGGCCCCTTTGCCTGGTCTGTGGTCTTCCTACTCCTTGGGCCTTGAATTATGGGTCAGGCCTCAGGCCTGCCATCGAGGGATACTGGCTGTGATGGAAAGGAGACCAGGAGTTTCCCTCTATGAGACAGGGAAACGGAGGCAGATAGGATAGGAAACCTGTCCGGGGAGCTTAGTTTGTCGGGAGTGGAGGCTGGATGGGAAGCTACCTAGGTCCCTGACTCCCAGCCCAGTGCTCTCCTCTCCTCCACCCTAATGTGGCCTCCTGGGGTACCCAGGTCCCTCCGAGTCTGTGTTAGTGCAGCCCACGCTGCTCCTGTCCTCCCCTCCCCCATTCCTGTCCTTCCATGTGGAGTTGTGGAGAGTGGCCACACTGCCAGATACCAGGGACCTAGGTCTAAGCAGGACAGGCATAGTCTTGCCTTCAGGGAGCTTGCTGTCCAGCAGCAAAGCCTGGTCAACTTGCTAGCCACTATGGCATGGGAGCAGTGCCCTGAGACAGGTGCTCACAGGTACCGTGACCACACAGTCATGGGCAGTGGGGGTGGGCAGAAGCCAGAAGGGCTCCCTGGAGGAGGTGATGCTTCAGCAGAGACCTCAAGGCTCAGGATGGAGGACCATGGGGGAGGGGGCAGTGTTCCTGGCAGGTGGCATAGCTCAAGCAGGAGTTGGGAGCCACAGAGAGCAGGGTGTAGGAAGGTGAGTGGAGGAAGTGGAACTGGAGGGGGGAGAGTGGGAGAGGAAGGAGGCAGGAAATGGCTCCCATCGAGACGCAGACTGAGCCAAACGCATGTTAGGAGCAGCTGATGGAAATGCACGTGGTACAAACACTGTGGAACAACAACTGGAGAGCTTGGATGTGTGAACCTCCTGACCTAGCACTCTCTCCTGCATGCTCACTCTAAAGGACTCATACAAATGCCACGGAGACAGGCGCCGGGGAGTTATAGCAACATTACTTGTAATAGGAAAAAAAACCCCACAAACCAGAAAACAACCTGGATGTGCCTAGAGAAGAGAATGGTTCAGCCTGTTGGAGCTGGTCCCTGGACTACTACATAGCACTGAAAAAGCATGAGGAACCGGACATGGATGCCCCTCATTTCGCCAGCAAGTCTTCTTATGTCAAGTTCAAAAACAGCTCTACTTAAACAGATTAGGGATGCATAGAGATGCGGTAACACTTTCAAGGAGACTTGGGAAGGCAGTGCCACCGGGAAGGGGCCCAGGAGAGGATTTCTGGGTCAGGGAGCCTCTGCATTTCTCAGGCCCGCCTCCTGTTGTTTTCACACAACCCGAGTCAGTCCCTGGGCTCGTGTCAGTCTCTCCTGCTGGCTAACATTTTTGCGATGGGCGTAGCCTACTTGTTTATTATTAGTCACCAACCGCAGGCAACTCGCCGTTGCATCAGACCCACAACCAGGCTTCTTCCCCCATGGGGTGGCCTGCCCTGAGTCCAGGCCTAGTGCGAGCCAATGACCGTGTGAGAGCCGGGCATCTTTGGGCTCCGATTGGTTGGGTCCCGGCGGTGGGCAGGCCTCCACGGCTGAGAGCCAATCCCTAAGGAGCTGGATGCAGTTCCCTCATGCCAGTTGAAGATTGTGCAGAGAACATGGTTTTAAATGTGTGCTGACTCAACAACTGATAGTACTGCATCTGACACGGACGACTTCGACCTGAAACCCGAGGCTGCACATTTACCAGACCGGGCAGGGACCCCCTCCAGCTTATGACAACAGCCCTCAGTTTCCACGAGGTCACCCCTCCCCCTCCGGCTTTGGGGCACTCACACGACCCAGGCGGAACCCATCTGCCAGCTGCGGGGGTTGGTTCAGGTCTGGGCGTCTGACTTGAGCCCCTTCGGTTGGGAGAACATTGAGACCTTGGACTAGTTTTTGACTGGAGGGCTATGAGGTGGCTGCTGGGCAGTTTTGGTCACCAAAAGAGGTGGCCTCGGTGGGAAGCGGAGCAGAGGTGAGGGATGAGGGGGGAGAAATACTTGCTTCTGGTGACATATTTGAGCGCCTGGATCAAGCTTTGCTTGAAATCTGCCCTTGTATCCTTCAGTACTGAAGTCAGTAACTCCCTTTTGGGCTTGATCAAGTCCAGTCTAGCACCCTTTCTCAACTCATCAGTGACTCCCTCTGAGCCAGAAACAGGGACTCCTCCTGCCCCTCCGCTGCCTGTCTTTCTCCTCAGTGTCTCTCCAATCCTTCCATTTGACCCAATGCCAGCCTCGTCTGAGCCCTATCGTCCCCACCTGGCCCATTGCACCAGCCACCTCCAACGGTTCCTTGTGGCTCTCAGAATAAGCACCGTGCTTCTTCTCATGCCCATGGGGACCCCGCGAGGCCCGGCCCTACCACCTCTTCTCCTCCCACAACTCTTCCTTCAGAGGATGTCCGCATCACCTCCCTGGAGCCTGGCTGGCCGACACAGCATGCTTCCCGTGTGTCAGCCCCAGTGCTCCTGCTTGTTGGCTCGTGGAGCCCTCGTGAAGCCTGACGGGGTGGGTCTGATGTTCCTTATTCTGTGGTGGAGGAACGGAGGCCCAGCAAGGCTAGGAGCCTGCTGGGTCTGACAATCACAGGGCTAGGCACTGGCCCCAGCTGCTCCCAGCCCCCTCCACTGCTCTGCCTCCTCATGAGGCTGTTGCCTCCCCCTAGAACCTGAGCTCCTCACAGGCAGTGGCAGGTCAGCTCTGCTCCTGCCTGTCCCTTGGTGGGGTGCACAGTGCCTGGCTCAGATGGGGTTCCCCGGAAAGGTCTGTTGAGTGAGCAATAATAGCTAATATGTACCGAGCCCTGACTGCGTCCAAGCTACCTCCTAAGCCCTGAGACCCAGAGGCAGCCTCCCCCATGACCAGCGAGTGGCAGAGCTGAGGTTCGAACCCAGCAACCTGGCTCCAGAGCCTGTGCTTGAGGCCATGTGCCCTGTCTCCCCTGTGTGGTTGGTTGGCTGGAGGGAGGCAAGGGCCATGCTCCTGCAGAGGTCAGGCTGAATGGAGATCGGGAGTGTGGGTGAGAATGGGCCCGCATTCTGAGCGTGTCAGGAGGCCAGGGCTGGACAGTTGGAAATGAGGTTGAAGGCATACCTTACTGGGGACTTCTCTGTTTCTGGGGGCTGGACAGCTGGCCAGTGTGGTCGAGAGAGTGTGAGCCTCCTGCCTGCTGCCTTCTCGGGGCCTGCCGAGGAGGATGGAAGGAAGGAGAGGCTCGAGGAGGCTCCAGGGGAAAGCGAGATGGTGCTGGGCTTGTTGGCTCATGCCTGTCATCTCAGCACTTTGGGAGGCAGAGGCAGAGGCAGGAGGATTGCCGAGCCCAGGAATTTGAGACCAGTCTGGGAAACTTGGTGAGACCCCATCTCTACAATAAAAATTTTAAAAAAAATTGGTCAGGCGTGGTGGTGCACAATTGTAGTCCCAGCTACTTGTAAGGCTGAGGTGGAAAGATCACCTGAGCTCAGAAAGTCGAGGCTGCTGTGGCCATGAGGGTTCCATTGCATGCCAGCCTGGGTGACAGAGCAAGACTCCAGCTCAAATCAAACAAGCAAGCAAGATGGACTGAAAAGGGAACAGAGGGCAGGGATGGGTCTGCTGGGTCCTGCTTGGCTGGGAGGCCAAGGGACACTGGAGTCAGTGCACGGTGGCATTTCAGCACAGTCACTCCAAGTAGCCACTGCAGCATGAGTCACATTGCCTAGAGGCAGGAATGTGGCAGGTGAGACCACTCTGTGGACCATGCAGACCACCCCGGGGCCTGTGCCCAGTCTCTGCACAGCCCAGAAGAAGGCCCACCTGAAATGGCGGCAGCCTTGGGGCCCTGGTGGAGGAGGGGCCGGCAGTCCCAGGGGACCAGGGAGTGGGGCCAATCGCCGAGAAGGGAGTCATCTTGGCATGTGGGGAAGACTTTTCTCTCAACACCCAGAGTTGTCCAAGAAGGGAAGGTGCTACCTGGCTGCCCCATCACCCCACGCTGGGCTCCCTTCTCTGGGTGCAGCTGGGGCAGGGTGGCCCAATTCCTTCTACCCAGGAAAGGAGTTGTGTACCTTGTCCCCTGCCCCCTGGCATTCCTGGGACCCAGTGGGGTCCCAGGGTCTCAGAACTGGATGAGGAAACACATGGTCTGCTGGACCCTGGCTCAGACAAAGGCTCTAGACCAAGAGGCCTAGACAGAAGATCCTGGGACCCCAGAGTCCATGTCGTCCACCCAAACTGCCTGGTGGGACCGAGAGTGCCTGGACTCAGACCCATGCTCAGCTGTCTCTGAGCCCCCGTTTTGTTATCTGTGAAGTGGGGACATGCAGGGTTTAACTTCCAGAAGGTGAAGCAGATGGAAGAGGGATAGTGTGCCAGGGCTTCAGGAGCTGTGTAGCGCAGCGATTGTTGTAGTTATCTCTCTCATCACATTAGTTTGGGTCTGTTCAAGGAGGGGGTTGGGGAGCAGAAGGCAGGGGGAGGCACAGAGGGCCGCACTGATGCTTATGGGGGAGAAGGAGCAGGAATGGAGAGGAAGAGGCTTGGGCTGTGATGAGGCTCCAGAAGGCTTCAGCCAGGACTGCAGGGAGGCCATTGGGACCATCCTGCTGGGGATGGGGTGGGGTACTGGGTCTCTCTAAATGCTTTTGTCGGAGGAGCCCTGTGCCCTGAGTGGTGTGATGGTGGGTATGGAGGGGCAGATGGTTGCCTGTGCTGCTGGAGGCCTAAGTGATGCATCGGCGTGACTGGTCCCATTGTGATCTAAAGGCACTGATCCCAGGATGGGTTGGGTCAAGCCTGTCAAGTAACTGCAGGTCATCTAGAGTCTCAGAGGCCAAAGGTTGCCGGAGTCCAGCTCCAGCAGGTCAGGCTTTCCTGAAAGAGGGACGCGTCGGTGCAGGAGAAAAAACTTGGACACTGACTCTGCTGCAAACAGGACAAATGCCTATTTATTGTCTTTTCCAACTCCTTTTATACCCTACATGTTTTTTGTTTCCAAGGTAATCAGTTACAATTTAATGGACTGGACAGGCAGTGTATCTTTGTTCATCCTGTTTTGCTCTTAAAACATTATCATCCTAAACTATAAATTCTATAAACTTCTAACATTTTAAAAATGATTACCATTTCTTGATGTCCATACAGAACTTACTTATTCCTGTCACTATTATATTATAAATCACTACCAACTTCTAAGCACTATAATTATCACATAGATTAACAAGTCACACCTGTGACCTTCACACAGCAATTTGCAACTAGCTGGGGTAAAGCAACATTTTCAAGGTTTCTTAGCCACAAGTTGGCCTGACTAGTTTTCCCTAATTTCACACCTGGTGTTTACAATCTGTGTTAATTA
>NW_007241071.1:32413-40034 GCF_000164805.1 Carlito syrichta
TAATTTATAGTTTTAATTTTTAAGACCATTTTTCCACTTCTCTTATGATACCCCTCAGGGGCAGAATAGTATATCATTGTGACTTCAGCAAAATGTCTATATATAACTGCCAGAGTCCAGCTCCAGCAGGTCAGGATTTCCTGAAAGAGGGACGGTGTCGGTGCAGGAGAAAAAACTTGGACACTGACTCTGCTGCAAACAGGACAAATGCCTATTTATTGTCTTTTCCAACTCCTTTTATACCCTACATGTTTTTTGTTTCCAAGGTAATCAGTTACAATTTAATGGACTGGACAGGCAGTGTATCTTTGTTCATCCTGTTTTGCTCTTAAAACATTATCATCCTAAACTATAAATTCTATAAACTTCTAACATTTTAAAAATGATTACCATTTCTTGATGTCCATACAGAACTTACTTATTCCTGTCACTATTATATTATAAATCACTACCAACTTCTAAGCACTATAATTATCACATAGATTAACAAGTCACACCTGTGACCTTCACACAGCAATTTGCAACTAGCTGGGGTAAAGCAACATTTTCAAGGTTTCTTAGCCACAAGTTGGCCTGACTAGTTTTCCCTAATTTCACACCTGGTGTTTACAATCTGTGTTAATTATTTCCTACCAGGGAGAATGAGCTTTAATGTTTGTAAAACAAAAGGCCTCTTGGGCTCAAGTCACCAGAATTACAAGTCTCCTTAACAAAGGGAAGTAAAGGCAAGGGTGCTCTAATATTTATGGGATTGTTAATTTTTTCAGCATAATACACCACATGTAGGAATTAAGACATTAAGTAAATATAATTCTTGCATTGGCACTCTTCCTAAAAATACAAACTGTAACTTCTCAAATTTCTCCAATTAGTCACCAATCAGAAGAAATAAAATCTTACAAGTAATTATCTACCCACATCTGATATTTAAAATCTCTATTGATAATTTCCTGGCAAGGCCAATGAATTCCCTGATGAACATTAAATTGAGCACTTTCTGATAACAAAAGTAGAAGAAGCAAGGGTCTCAGCTGCCCAGGTTCGCTTTGCAACCCGGGGTCTTCAGCCCCCTGGACTTTGTCAGCAGGAAGGCCTCCATGGCTGGCTCCCAACAAAAGGTTGTTATTTAAACAGGTGTTTTCCTTCTCACATTCCTAGAGGGGAGGCTTCCAGGAATAGCTGGGCATTTCTGCCCCATGACAAGGCAGTGTGCTGGGGGGCCAGTGCCCACAGTGTGGGGTGGACAGCAGAGGGCGGGTGATTTAAGGGCAGTACATGAATGGTGGTTGGATGGATGGATGGATAGATGGATGGATGAAGAAAAGACCTGGAACATAGTATAGGCAGCTTACTGTTTCTATCTGAGGGTGGAGGAAGCTTTCCATGCACAACCCCAAAACCATAGCCCACAAAGGAAAATCCTAGTAAGCCTGTTTACTTCCATTTTTTTTCTTTTTGAGTTGGAGCTTCACTCTGTCACCCAGGCTGGAGTGCAGTGGCACACTCAAGGCCACTGCAGCATCGACCTGCTGGGATCTGGCGATCCTTCCACCTCAGCCTTCCAAGTAGCCAGAACTACAGGCATGTGCTACCATACCCAGCTAATTTTTGATTTATTGTAGAGATGAGGTCTTGCTAAGTTGCCCAGGCTGGTCTCAAACCCATGGGCTCAGGCAATCCGCTCACCTCGGCCTCCCAAATTGCTGGGATTGCAGGCTGAGCCACTGAGCCTAGCCTACTTCCAATTTTTAAAATTCTGTATGTAAAAAGTAGATGAGCAAAGTTAAAACAGAGGCATCTGCAGTGTGTGCTTGGCAGACAAAGGGTCGACACTCCTACTCTACAAAGAATTCTTATGAATTATTAAGATAAAGATGAACACCTCAATCATGAAAATAATTGAAGACCACAGAAATGCATCTCATAGAAGAAATGCAAGTGGCTAGTGAGCCTTTAGAAAGAGGGCCCACTTAAGCAGTGAGGTGCCACCTTCCCCTGACAGACTGGCCAACAGTGAGGGAGACAGATGGTACCCAGTGACCAGGAGCACATGGAGAGTGAGCATTCCCATGCCTTGCTGAGGGTTTGTGCTGCTCTGTGAGGCTCTCTGGCCATGTGGGTGTGTGTGTGTGTGTGTGTGTGTGTGTGTAAGTACTAGAGAGTGTACATGCCCTTTGCCCTTGCCACTTCTTGAAATGAGAATGTGCCCCAAAATGAAGAGTCACATTTTGTAAGAAAATGGGAAATGATCAGCAGAAGGCCAGATGAGTGAATTCCACTGCATGTGGTTCAGCATGCAGTGGAAAACAGTGAAATGGCATGCAGCTGCTGACTGTGATTGTGACGATATGTGTCACTGGTGGAGAAATGGCTATGATATCTCATATGAAAGAAATAGGTGGCCAGGCTTGGTAGCTCAGCCTGTCACCCCAGCACTTTGGGAGACCAAGGCGAATGGATTACCTGAATCCACAAGTTTGGGACCAGCCCGGGCAACTTGGCGAGAACTTGTCTCTACAATAAATAAAAAATTAGCTGGGCATTATAGCGCACACCTGTAGTTCCGGCTACTTGGAAGTCTGAGGAGGAAGGATCGCTGAAGCCCAGCAGGTTGACCCTGGTGTGGCCGTAAGTGTGCCACAGCACTCCAGCCTGGGCAACAGAGTGAGACTCCACCAAAAAAAAAAAAAAAAGCCAGGCTCAATGGCTCAGCCTGTAATTCCAGCACTTTGGAGGTCCAGGCGAGTGGATTGCCTGAGCCTGAGGGTTCGAGACCAGACCCGGCAACTTGGCAAGAACTCATGTCTACAATAAAATAAAAAATAGCCAGGCATGATAGTGCATGTCTGTAGTTTGAGTTACTCGGAAGGTTGAGGTGGAAGGATTGCTGGAGCCCAGTAGATCAACGCTGGGGTGGCTGTGAGCATGCATGCTGCTGCACTCCAGCCTGGGTGAAAGAATGAGACTCTGACTCCAAAGAAAGAAAGAAAGAAGGAAGGAAGGAAGGAAGAGAAAGAAAAAAAGAAAGAAAAAGAGAAAGAAAGAAAGAAAGAAAGAAAGAAAGAAAGAAAGAAAGAAAGAAAGAAAGAAAGAAAGAAAGAGGTAGCAGGAAAAAATGTCTATTAGAAGTTTTGGGCGGGCATATGTGCATACAGTCATAAATATGCATAAAACATAAGTGACCAGAAGAGATTCTCTTAGGAATACAGAATCTCCCCAGTGTTGAATGTTTTATTATATACATTTTCTAGTTAACTTATTAAAATCAGAGCCAGCCTCTCCCATTTCGCAGATGGGCAAACTGAGCCTCATGGGGCTGGGACCAGGCCTCCTATCTCTGGGCTGCCTTTGCTGTCCCCTCGGCCCCTTTGAGCCTGTTAGGGGTTTCACTGTGTGGCCCTAGGCAAGTCCCTTCCCTCTCTGGGCTGCTCCACTCAGCCCACTTTTCCAGCCCCCTGGGAAGGTCCCAGCCTCTGAGCTCAGCTCCCTGTCCCCCACCATTCCCCCTGCCAGGAGAACTGGCCCGGACAGCAAGGCTGGACCAGATGTCATCACACCAGTCAGAGGGATGGACTGGGGTGAGTCATCAGTGAGCCAGCCACGGAGGCAGGGGCTGATCATTCCCAGATGGGAGGTGCGAGGCTGGGCAGCTTTCCTGGAATAGGCAGACAGCTTGAGAAAGTGTAGAGAAGCCCTCAGGTGGAAGACAGATTGTACGAGCTTTTCCCGTCTTCTCTCTCCCTACACCCATCCATGCACTTCAGCCCTCCAGCCGCTTTGCCAGGGGTCACCCTGTTCCTGTCCACAGACCCTGGTTCTCCACAACTTTGCTCACTGTTCCGTGTCATCCTCTGGAAGGGCAGGGAAAAGTGTGCTGACTCTGGAGCTGGACAGCTCTGGGTGGGGGCCCTCGCTGTGCCACCAAGCCTCCATTTCTTTGTCTGTTAAATTGGGGTCACAATATCTAGCACCTTTAAGATTGCTTAGAGGATTAAGTGAATTCATGCAAGGTACCTGTTAAAATGCTGTATACACAGTATATGATGAACAGTTTATTTTTCATTCCAATCATTGTCTCCTTTATCTAAGGCAATCCACCCACGGAATGCCTGGACATCGTCACAAACAGATCCCCAGTGGCTAAGCCCCAAGACCAAAGTAGCCTGGGACTGCAGGTGCTGCACATGGTAGGCAATGTTGCCTTGGTGAACCAAATTCTATTCACCAAAGTTCTTGGAGGATAGACGTTCAATGCAAGAAGCCCCAGCTCTCATTGTCTGAAGATGAGATAGGGTGGAATGGCTTCAGGCTGAGCTACGATCAGGTGTTAAATGTCAGTCATCAGAAAACAGCATCTCTCTCCTTCTTCCTCACCCTGCTTTCCTCTGAGCTGGTTTTGCCATTGGCAGGTCCCCCTAGGAGCTGGTCCCCAAGCTACAGGCTCACACCCATAGCTGAGCCAGACAGCAGAAAGCTCCAGCCACCCCTGGGCTGGCCGCTCACCCAAGGAAGGGAGCACCAGGTCCCTCTGAATGACCCACACAAACCCAGCGTGGAGAAAGGAGGGCTGGGGCTTGTAGCTGGAGCAGGGACAGATAGAGACTGTACTGGTCTTCTTGGAGAGCTTCGGGTCATAGGCTTTGGTGGGAGCCTGAAGCATACAACATGTCTACCTTGGGGGATGCAGAACTGGGAGGTCCAGAGAGTCTTCTCTTCTCCATCAGGGAAGGTGGCAGTGCAGGTGAGCCCATGCCTGCCCACCGGCCCTGGTGCCTCAGTGCCCAGGGAGCAGGTGAGATTGTCACTGATGTAAGGAACTCTGCTGCCCACTGCTAGACATAGGTTAGGCTGCCGTAGCAAGAGAACTGTGGCTTAGTGGACTTCCGCGTGGAGGTGCAGGCTGCGGTGTTGTCTCTGTAATGCTCGGGGGGCTCCTTCTATGGCTTCCAGTCAGTGGGAGGGGCAAGGTGGGGAAAGGCTCAGGCTTTCCTTCGAGGGTGTGGCCAGACCTAGCTGTATCACTTCTGCTCCCACCCAGTGGTCCAAAGCTTTCACAATCCTGCTTGACTGCTAGGGAGGTGGGGCATGCAGTCTTCAGTCAGGCAGCTGTGTGTCCACTGGGCATTTCTATAGTTGGATATGTTATAGGACTGGTGGGGGCCAACTAGTTTCTGCCACAGAGAGGATCTGCGTGGGTGGAACAGCATTTGGGTGGGATGGAAAGGCAGAGGGGCGGGGGAAGTTCCCGTGTAAGACACCAAACTAGCTTTTCACTGGGTGGGGAGTGAGGTTCTGGGAGGGAAGGACAGGGGTATGGGTGGGGTGAGGGGCAGGAGAGGCAGCAGCCTGGGTCCAGACCAGAGAGGGCTCAGACTTGACCCCAAGGAGTGACTGTGTGCCCACATGCCCAGGGTCGGTTATGCCCCCTGCCAGCGGTATCCTTGGCAGCCTTGGGCATGTGGCATGTGGACTGGTGTGCAGCCCACTCTTGGGAAGAGGGAGGGGGAGAGACCCATGCAGGCCCCTGGGGCACAGGCCATTTGAGCAGGGACTTCTGGGCACTGTCATACGGCCTAGAAAGGGGGGCGGCATCAGGGGCTCCTGGTGGGCATGTCTCCTTGTTCTCTTAGACCCTCTCACACCTTGGTGGGGACAGAGATAGAAGAAGAAATACAGATGGAGGTCCCACAAGAAGCAGTTGTTTCTAAATTTGGCAGCCTCTCACAATCAATTGGGGATCACAAAGAATACCAATGCCCAACTCCACCCTCTGGAGACTCAAATTTACTTGTTCTGAAGTAGAGTCTAGACAGTGGTATTTAAAAAAAAAAAAGAAAAGAAAAGAAAAGAAAAAAGAAATTCCACAGGTGACCAAAATGCACTACTGGGCTTGAGAAGCCTTGTTCTAAAGGTTGGGTCCAGGGTGGCGCTGCCCCCAGCCTTTGTCAGGCAGCAGGGTGGCAGGCAGGGCCATCTGGGGGGGCTGGGCCTTGCTTGGAAACCACTGCCCATCAGCTTTGCACATCTTCCTGTGTCTGTACACTGCTTCTCCTTGAGAGTCTTGGGATGCCCGGACTCTGACTGTCCCAGTCTCCCTTGCAGCTGGGCCCAGGCAGCAGACCCTCGCTGTCCTTGCTGTGGGTGCAACAGATGTGAATAGGAGGCCGGAGAGATGCCCGGCACAGAACCCGCTGTGGGTTTAAGGAGGGCCACAGCAACCCTCCCAGGGAGCAGCAGGAGGTTCTGGTGTGGAGCCCTGGGCTCCATATCTGTACTCACGCATTCTTTAAAGCCATACTCTTCATATGTTCAGGGTCTATTATCCATAGCCTAAATGATGAACAAGATATTCGCAAAATAGGAGGCCTACTTATAACTTTACCTTTCACTTCCTCCTTGCTACTTATCGGAAGCCTTGCTCTCACAGGCATTCCCTTCCTTACAGGCTTTTATTCTAAAGACCTTATCATTGAAGCTGCCAACATTTCATATACCAACGCCCGAGCCCTCTCTATTACACTACTTGCTACATCCCTAACAGCCGTGTAAAGCACCCGCATTATTTTCTTCACACTCCTAGGCCAACCCCGCTTCCCAACTTTAACAAATATCAACGAAAATAACCCTCTCCTAATTAATCCTATTAAACGCCTAGCCCTAGGCAGCATCTTCACGGGCTTTCTTATCTCAAATTCTATCCCTCCCATAATAACCCCACAAATAACCATACCATTATACCTAAAATGATCAGCACTTATTGTCACCATCCTAGGATTTACACTAGCAATAGAACTCAATAACCTTACATACTTCCTCAAACTAAAACATCCTACTCAACCCCTCCTATTTTCTAATTTGCTAGGCTTTTTCCCAATTACAATTCACCACCTATATCCCCTCATGAAATTATATGTTAGTCAAAGCACAGCATCCTCACTTCTAGACCTCCTCTGATTAGAAAAAACAATACCAAAAAACACAGCTATGACTCACATACACACATCCACAATTACCTCCAACCAATCAGGCATAATTAAACTGTACTTTTTATCCTTTCTTATTACTATGATACTTGGGATACTTCTTATTCTCTAAAACCCCCGAGTAATCTCAATTACAATAAAAATAGTAACAAACAAAGACCAACCCGCAGCCCCCATCAATCAACTACCATCACTATATAAAGATGCCACCCCCACAGAGTCTTCACGAAACAAACTAAACATATCATCTCCCAAAATAACTCAATCCTCTAAACTCTTAAGCCCAGTATTATCACAACACAACACCCACACAACCACAAACAATTCTAACAATAACCCTAATAGCAAGACCCCTCATATAGAAACGCTTGATCCCCAAGCCTCCGGATACTCCTCCATAGCCATCGCTGTTGTATACCCAAATACAACCAACATACCATCTAAATAAATTAAAAATACTATTAACCCAATAAAAACTCCCCCAAAACTTAATACTATTCCACATCCAACCCCACCACTAACAATTAAACCCAAACCCCCATAAATAGGAGAAGGTTTTGAAGAAAATCCAATAAAGGCTATTAAAAAAATTATACTCAATAAAAACACAAGTCATTAATTCCCACATGGACTCAAAC
>NW_007241072.1:0-2608 GCF_000164805.1 Carlito syrichta
GCAAGAAAGCTTAAGGTCATCTTGCTATGGGTTAAACACGAATCATGGTATTTTCAAGCATGAATCTGGAAAATGGAGTCCTTATTTAGAATCAACTCCATGACCTTTTGGTAAGAAAGAATAAGGAATCTGGGTTACAAGAGTCCTCAATCGCAAAAATCTACAGAGCATCTTGGAAAGTTCTAAAAAGAATCAGAGTTTCGAAGCAGGATGTATCTAATAAGAGTCCTATTATACAGAAAAATACACAACCCCTTGTCAAGGAAGAAAAAGAATTGGGGTTATAGCATTCCTCAGTTTTTAAAATCAACAGGCCATCTGTTGTGGGCTGAACAAATTCAAGGTTAAGAAGCTTGAACATAGATAATAGCAGTCCTCATATGCAGAATCTATACGATCTCTAGCTAAGGAGAACTAAGAAACGTCTTTTACACAGTTCCTCAATCACAATATCTACTTGACATCTTGCCAATGGCAAAACAAGAATCAGTGTTTCCAAACAGGATTCTGCGGAAAAGAAGTCCTCATATACAGATATTACACGGCCCCTTGGTAAAGAAGAATAAGGAATCTGTGATACACTAGTCCACAATCCTAAAAATTCTCAGGGTGTCATGCTGCAGTATAGACAAGAACCGAGGCTTCAAGCACGTCTCATGTTTTAGAGATATTTGGCTTGTGGGTATTATGAATCAGTCATTTCAGGACTCCAGCAACATTCTGGTCCTCTTGAGAGTTGTAATCTGGTATCTGGTATTACAAAGCCCTTAAGATCCTCGGGACAATTAAGGCCAGATTCCCGGGAAAAAAAGTATCATATTGCCATATTTGGAGATAATTTTGGTTAAGATGAACTTGGTAATCCTTAAATTTCCGTTTGTACTTTATTTGTAGAGGTTCCGAAGGTTTTGCAGTTGCCAAATATTTAGTACGAATTATAAAATTGTAACCAGGATCAATGGAATCCACATGTGGGCTAAACAAGAATCAGCGTTCAGAAGCTGGATCATAGTTAATAGCAGTCCTCATATGCAGAATATACACGATCTCTAGCTAAGGAGAAATAAGAAACCCCTTTTAAATGATTCCTCTGTCACAATATCTACATGACATCTTGCTAATGGCAAAACAAGAATCAGGGTTTCTGGGGAAAGGGCGTCCTCATATACAGGACATTACACGGCCCCTCACTAAGGATGAATACGGAATCTGAGATACAGTAGTCCACAATCCGAAAAGTTCTCAGGATGTCTTGCTCTGGTATAAACAAGAATCAAAGCTTCGAGCTCGTCTCATG
The DNA here is from genome assembly GCF_000164805.1 of Carlito syrichta. NCBI lineage: Eukaryota > Metazoa > Chordata > Mammalia > Primates > Tarsiidae > Carlito > Carlito syrichta. The sequence continues at coordinate 1,298 of NW_007241072.1, forward strand.
TTTCGGAGATATGTGGCTTGTGGGTATTATGAATCAGTCATTTCAGGACTCCAGCAACATTCTAGTCCTCTTGAGAGTTGTAATCGGATATCTGGTAGTCCCTTAGATTCCTCAGGACAATTAAGGTCATTTTCCCAGAAAAAAGTATCATCTTGCCATATTTGGATGTAACTTTGTTCTTAACATGAACTTGGTATTCCTTAAATTTGCGTTTCTACTTTATTTGAAGTGGGGCTGAGAGCTTTGCAGTTGCTACATATATAGTACGAATTATTAAAATGTAATCAGGATTCATGGAATCCACACCCCTAGGAAATATCTGGGCATCTGCATTTTGTATACAAAGTTTTGGAATTCTCATGTACAGGAAAATCAGGGAATCTTGCTGAGAACGAAAAGGGAATCCGGTTCTTGGAATTCTCAATTGCCTAAATCTACAAATTCTCTTGATAAGGTTTAATCAGCAATCTGGGCTTTTATGTCGCCACATTTTTAGTGTGTCTTTGGAAAAGGGACCAGGAATCTTGGGTTCCAATTCTTCATGAACTTTATGGGAGTCTTTCTATTAATATCCAAGCAAATGGAATTCTAGGTCACCAGGAAACACCTTGGTGTCTTGCTGAGTATGAAGCAGGACTTTCCTTAATGGGAATCCTCATATACAGAACACTACACGACCTGCTACTATGGAAGAATAAAGAATCTTGCTTACACGCCTTCTCCATCCCAAAAACCTACTGACCGTCTTGCTGAGAGATAAACACCATTCAGGTGGTTAACGGGAGTCCTCATATAACCATTAAGGTTAATGGGAGTCCTCATATACCGGAAACTGCACTGTCTATTGCTAAAGGAGTATAAGCAATCTGGTTTACAAGTGTCCTCCATCCCAATAAAACTTCAGGGTTTCTTGCTAAGGGCTAAAAACGAATTTGGGTTTTTGAAGCATAAACTAGGGAAATGAAATCCTCAGATACAGGCAACCGCACTGACTTTTCCTAAGAAAGAATAAGGAATGTGGGTGACATATTTTCTCAATCCCCAAAAAAGTACACGCTGTCATCCGAGGATCTATACAAGAATCAAGCTTTCAATGCCAGTATCTGTGAACAGGAGTTCTCATTTACAGGCAACTGCCAGGCTGATGCTAAAAATAAGGAATCTGGGTTATACGAGGCCTCAGTCCTGAAAATCTACAGGGCATCTTGCTGACGGCTAAAGAAGAATCGGTGATTCGAGGCATGAATGTGGGTAATAGCAATCCTCATATACAGGAAACTACATGGCCTCTTGCTAAGAAAAAAGAAGAAG
>NW_007241073.1:0-802 GCF_000164805.1 Carlito syrichta
CCAAGCTAGGCAGCTGGCTAACCAGCTGGCTTTAACTAGCTGACTTAACTAGCTAGCCAGCTGACTTAAGTAGCTGACTTAAGTAGCTGACTTAACTAGCTAGCTACCTAGATAGCCAGTTGAATTTACTAGCTGAAATAATTAACTAACTACCTAGCTAGCTATCTAGCTAGCTAGCCGAATTACCTAGCTGACATAACTCACTAGTTAGCTCACATAAATAGCTGGCATAACTAGCTAACTAGCTAGCCAGCTGACATAACAAACGGAAATAACTAAATTGCCAGCTGTGTACCCATCTGTCTTAACTAGCTTTTTAACTAGCTAGCGAGCTGGTTAGCCAACAGCTTAACGAGGTGACTGAAATAGCTAGCCAGCTGGTTAGCCAGCTGACTTAACTAGGTGATTAATGATCTAGGCAGCTGGCCAGGCAGGTGACTAAACTAGTTGACTTAACTAGTTATTTAGTTGGTTAGACAGCTGACCTAACTAGCTCTCTACCTCTCTAGCCACCTGGATAGCCAGCTGACTTAACTAACTGACTTAATTAGCTAGCAAGCTGGCTAACCAACTGACTTAACTAGGTCATTACCTAGCTAGCCAGCTTGCTAGCCTGCTGTCTTAACTATCTGTCGTAACTAGCTGGCCTGCTTCTAGTCAGTTTAATTAACTAGCTTGCTACATAGCTAGCCAGCTGGCAATCCAGCTGAATTAATTAGGTGTCTTATCTAGCTAGCCAGCATTCTAGCCAGCTGACTTAACTAGCAAGCTACCTACCTAGCAAGTTGGCTAGTCAGCTGAC
>NW_007241074.1:0-596 GCF_000164805.1 Carlito syrichta
AGTTAAGTAGCTTGTTAGCCAGCTGGCTAGCATGTTAAGTGAGCTAGTTAAGTCAACTGGTCAGCCAGAAGGCTACCTAGGTAGCTAGTTAGTTAAGTCAGCTAATTAACTCAGTTGTCTATCTAATTAAGTCAGTTAGTTAAGTCAGCTGGCTAGCCAGCTGCCTATCAGGGTAGCTAACTAGTTAAGTCACCTGGCTAGCCAGCTGGCTAGCTAGTTTAATCAAATAGTTAAGTCAGTTCGCTGGTCAGCAGTTTAGCTAGGTAGTTAAGTAGTTAACTCAGCGGACAAGCCAGCAGGCTATGTAGGTAGGTAGCTACTTAAGTCAGTTGGTTAGCCTTTAGGCTATCTATTTATGAGAGCTAGATAAGTCAACTGGCTATCCAGCTAGGTAGATAGCTAGTTAAGTCTGCTGGCTCGTCAGCTGGCTAGTCAGCTAGTTAAATCAGCTGGCTAGGCTGCTGGCTAACTAGGTAGCTAGGCAATTAATTCAGGTGGCTAGACAGCTGGCCAGCTAGTTATGTAACCTACTTTAGTAAGCTGGCTAACCAGCTGGGTAGCTAGTTAAGTCAGCACATTAATTCAGTTTTCCCCCC
>NW_007241075.1:0-715 GCF_000164805.1 Carlito syrichta
AGCTAAGCTTCATCAGTGAGGGAGAATTGAAATCTTTCCCAGATATCCAATCCCTAAGAACCTATGCTGCCAAAAGACCACCTCTACAAGAAACACTTAAGAAAGCATTGAACACAGAAGAAAAGGAAAAAAGAACAACAACGTTCTTCACAAGAGTACAGGCAAAAGATTAAAAACACACATGATCCAACTCTAAAACCAAAAGAAAGACAACACACAAACAGGAAGAACAACAACACTGTAAGAACATTATGATAGGGATCAACTCTCACATTTCAATAATTAGTTTGAATGTGAACGGACTAAATGCACCACTGAAAAGACATAGAATGGCAACATGGATAAAATATCACCAGGCAACAATCTATTGCCTTCAAGAGACTCACCTCGCTAGAAAGGACACTCACAGACTCAAAGTAAGAGAATGGGAAACAAATTTTCAGGCGAATGGAACACAAAAGAAAGGAGGAGTCACGATCTTAATCTCAGACAAAATACCCTTTAAGCTATCAAAAATTTAAAAAGATACAGAAGGCCACTACATAATGATAAAAGGTTCAATCTCAACAAGAAGTATCCATCCTAAACATATATGCACCAAACATAGGAGCACCGACTTTCATAAAGCAGCTTCTAGGTAAACTAAAAAAAGATATTGACTCCAATATCATCATAGCTGGGGACTTTAATACCCCACTCACAACCCTAGACAGAT
>NW_007241076.1:0-622 GCF_000164805.1 Carlito syrichta
ATTCGGTAAGATGGACATCTTCACAATGTTGATTCTTCCAATCCATGAGCATGGGATATTTTTCCACTTGTTTGTGTCATCTTTGATTTTTTTGAGCAGTGTTTTGTAGTTTTCATTGTAAAGGTCTTTCACGTTTCTGGTTAGGAAGATGCCAAGGTATTTCTTTTTTTTTTTGTGGCTATTGTGAATGGAATTGTGCTTTTTATTTGGGTTTCTGTTTATTATTGGTGTAAAGAAATGCGATTGTCTTTTGCACATTTATTTTATATCCTGAGACTTTGCCAAAGTCCTTTATCAGTGAAAGGAGGTTTCTGACAGATTCTCTTGGGTTTTCAAGGAACACAATCATGCCATCTGCAAAGAGAGATAGCTTGACTTCCTCTTTTCCTATTTGAATACCCCTGATTGCCTTCTCTTCTCTGACTGCTCTAGCCAGGACTTCCAATACTATATTGAACAGGAGGGGTGAGAGTGGGCATCCTTGTCTTCTTCCAGTTTTCAGGGGAAATGGTTCCAGTTTTTGTCCATTTAGGAGTATGCTGGCTGTGGATTTCTCAAAGATGGCTTTTACTATTTTGAGGTATGTTCCCTGTATGCCTAGCTGTTCGAGGGTTTTTATCAA
>NW_007241077.1:0-542 GCF_000164805.1 Carlito syrichta
AAAAAGAACAACGTTCTTCACAAGAGTACAGGGAAAAGAATAAAATATATATGAACCAACCCCAAAACAAAAAGAAAGACAAAAAAAAAAACAAAACAAGTGGAAGAACAACAACTCTATGAACAATATGATAGGGATGAACTCTCACATTTCAATAATTAAACTGAATGTGAATGGACTAAACGCACCACTGAAAAGACATAGAATGTCAAAATGCATAAAATATCACCAGGCAAAAACATACTGCCTTCAAGAGACTCACCTCATTAGAAAGGACATGCACAGACTCAAAGTAAGAGGATGGGAAACAAAGTTTCAGGCAGATGGAACACAAAAGAAAGGAGGAGCCGTGATCCTAATTTCAGACAAAATACCGTTTAGCTATCAAAAATTTAAAAAGATACAGAGGGCTACTACATAATGATAAAAGGTTCACTCCATCAACAGGAAACATCTATCCTAAACATATATGCACCTAACATAGGTGCACCAACTTTCATAAAGCAACTTCTAGGAAAACTAAAGAAAGATACTGACTCTAA
>NW_007241078.1:0-1736 GCF_000164805.1 Carlito syrichta
TTCAAAAAAAGCCCTGGACCAGATGGCTATCCAGCAGAATTCTACAAGACATTTAAGGAGGAACTGATTCCAATCCTACTGAAGCTATTTCAGGCGATTGAGAAAGATGGAACCCTCCCCAAATCATTTTATGAAGTTAGCATCACATTGATACCCAAGCCAGGTAAAGATCCAACAAAAAAAGAGATCTACAGGCCAATATCTTTGATGAACATAGACACTAAAATTCTCAACAATCCTAGCAAACTGAATTCAGCAATACATCTCAAAAATCATCCATCATGACCAAGTAGGCTTCATTCCTGGGATGCAAAGCTGGTTCAACATTCGTAAAACCATAAATGTAATTAAATACATCAACAGATGTCAAAACAAAAACCACATGATTATATCATTAGATGCAGAAAAAACTTTTGATAAAATCCAGCACCCCTTCTTGAAAAAAACCCTTGAACATCTAGGCATACGAGGAACATATCTCAAAATAGTAAAAGCCATCTATGAGAAACCCACAGCCAGCATACTCCTGAATGGACAAAAATTGGAACCATTTCCCCTGAAAACTGGAACAAGACGAGGATGCCCACTCTCACCCCTCCTGTTCAACATAGTATTGGAAGTCCTGGCTCGAGCAATCAGAGAAGAGGAGGCAATCGGGGTATCTAAATAGGAAAAGAGGAAGTCAAGTTATCTCTCTTTGCAGATGATATGATTGTGCACCTTGAAAACCCAAGAGAAACCACCAAAAACCTCCTTACACTGATATAGGACTTTGGCAAAGTTTCAGGATACAAAATAAATGTACAAAAGACAATTGAATTTCTCTACACCAATAATAAACAAACAGAAAACCAAATAAATAACACAATTCCATTCACAATAGCCACAAAAAAAGATGAAATACCTTGGCATCTTCCTAACCAGAGATGTGAAAGACCTTTACAATGAAAACTACAAAACACTGCTCAAAGAAATCAAAGATGACACAAACAAGTGGAAAAATATCCCATGCTCATGGATTGGAAGAATCAACATTGTGAAGGTGTCCATCTTACCTAAGGCAATCTACAAATTCAATGCAACACCCATCAAATTACCAGCAACATTCTTCTCAGACCTAGAAAAAACAACACAGGAATTCATGTGGAAACACAAACGTCCAAGAATAGCCAGAACAATCCTCAGCTAAAACAACAAAGCAGATAGTATCATATTACCAGACTTCAAACTTTACTATAAAGTTACAATCATCAAAACAGCTTGGTATTGGTATAGGAACAGGCATATAGATCAATGGAATCGAATTGAGATTCCAGAAGCAAAACCTCAATTTCTCAACCAACTCATCTTCGACAAAGCCTCCACCACCTACCACTGGGGAGAGGAGAACCCATTAAGTAAATGGTGCTGGGAAAACTGGCTGACCACATGCAGAAGATTGAAACAGGACCCTTATCTATCCCCATGCACAAAGGTTAACTCCAAATGGATTAGAGACCTAAATGTAAAACCTCAAACCATAAGAACCTTAGAAAATGAGGGACATACCCTCATGGCAATTGGAACTGGCATCCAATTCCTGAACAAAACCTGAAACCCACAGGTCATAATAGAGAAGATAGACAAGTGGGACCTTATTAAACTGGCAAGCTTCTGCAAAGCCAAAGAAACCATCAAGAGAACAGGGAGACAGCCTACAGACTGGGAAAAATATTTGCCAACACCAGGTCTGACAA
>NW_007241078.1:2317-12435 GCF_000164805.1 Carlito syrichta
TAAAAATGTGGTACATATACACAATGGAATACTACACAGCTATAAAAAAGAACAAAATCATGAATTTTGCAGCCACCTGCATGGATCTAGAGTCTATAATACCGAGTGACCTCTCACAGAAACAAATATCCAAGTATAACATGTTCTCACTCATATAATGGTCCTTGAACATCCAATGTAATACTACAGGAAAATGACTGACAGTACTGGGAAACTATGGGGTGGGAAGGAGATGGGATTAACAGTAGCAAATATCAGTCTGGGGACAGGGAAACACCTCTTATCAACAGGGTGCCTGAATGAAATGTAATTGTATACCTAACCCTTAACTGTACCCCACAATGTCATAATAAAAAAAATATTTTAAAAAAAGAAGAGACATGAGTGAGATTTTATCTCTCTCTCTCTCTTGTCTCTCACTCTCTCTCTCTCTCTGTGTGTGTGTGTGTGTGTGTGTGTGTGTGTGTGTGTGTGTGTGTGTGTGTATCTCTCCCCCGCTCCTTTCTACCATGTGAAGACAGCAAGAAGGCCACTGTCTGCATGCTGGGAAGACAATCCTCACTGGAAACAAGATCTACCCATACCTTGACCTTGGATTCTAGCTTCCAGAACTCAGGGAAATAAATGACTGTTGTCTAAGCCGCTCATCTGTGGGATTTTGTTATGACAGCCTGAGCTGACTAGCACTCAGCATGAGTTGGGGTTCACTGCAATGTGTGGACCTTCCCCTTCACCAGCACAGGTTCCCCTAGGCCCAGCAGCCATCCACACCACCTGCGTGTCCTGTCTGAAGGCCTGCTTCTCCACATCACCATCACCCCGAGAGTGTGGTGGTGAACAAAACAGACAAGGCCCTAGCCCTCAGAGAGCCGTTAGAGGGAGGCAGGACAACAGACAAACAGTGTCCTCAGTTGTGTTGGGGTCAGAAGGGAGTGAGTGTGATGAAAAAAGGAGCAGCAGGGCAGGGCTGGGAGTGCAAGATAGGCCCTGCCTTTGCCCACCTGGGCCCTGGCCCTCTGGTTTGGGCAGGCAGGACAGGGCTCTGTCTCCTGGTTCCACCATGGTCCCTCCCTCCCACATGGGAGCCTTTTCCAGCATTTCCTTGGGTTCTGATCCTTGCACACAGATGCTGAGGCAGTGTCTTGGGGAAGGGGCAGCGGGCAGTGCCAAAAATGCAGGAGTTTCTGGGGGCTGGCACCATGTGTGTGCAGAATGAAGGGTTGTGAGGACAGGGGCAGCACTGGGTTTTCCTGCAGGACGGCATCCTGCAGGGTGTCACACGCAGACCTCTCAACTCTCAGAAAGGGCCCTCCCCTAGGCTCCTTTCACATTCATAAAATGGATGGAATCTTGCTCTCTCTGGTAGGTGCCACTTCAGTGGCTTGAACTGGGGTTTAGGCTCAGTGGCCACATCCCAGTCCATGCATGGCCAGTGGCACTGGGTCCTCCCTGCCCCTCAGGGTGGGCAGAGAGCCTGGATCCTAGCCTGCACCCACCCTCAGCCCTGTCACCCATGTCCTCAATTACCAATGGGAAACCCTGCCTTCCTCTCCTACTGCTAAGGCTGGCACGGCAGCCCCTCTCTGGCTCATTCATGTAGTAGGTGCTGAATGGGAGTCTCTCAGCATCAGCCTCGGAGTGCCAAGACCTCACTGCCTGTGCCTGGCATGGGGTTCATGAGCTGTGATGGGTCATGGTCATTCTCACTGTGAGAGAGGGCCAGGGGATGCAAAGAAGCTCTCTGGAGGGGTGCCAAGGGCAAGGTGGGCTTCAGCTTCCTGGTAAGTCAGAAAGGTTTCAACTGGGGAAGGAAGAGGGAGGCTGTTCCAGGCAGCGGCTGCCCTGTGAATGCCTGGGAGAGGTGACTCCACAGGGAGAGGCACAAGGCCACAGTGGCTGTCTGTATGACGGCCACAGGGACTCTGGGTGGGCAAGGTGGTTGATGGGGAAGAGAAGAGAATTCTTTCCGGGACTGCTGGGATGTCATTCATTATTTTTTTGCTCAAAATAGAATTATCTTTGGAAATCACTTATGACAGACAGCCAAGGCATTTTGCCGGGCTGTCTGGAGGAACTGGCTTCCTTGCCTACAGAAACTCTTTTCCCTTCCAAAGGAAGTGGGAGGTAGGTTCTGCTGGTTTAAAAGGAAGTGGGAGGAAAGAGACAGACATGCAAGTTGGTGGCTTAGAAGCATGAGTGATGAAGCTAGGACCAGACGCAAAGGACAACCTGAAACTAGGGCCTTCCCAGTTAGAGATGCAGAGTCCACAGGTTGGTGGCTGATGTGGAGCTCTGCTCTCCAGGACAGAGGTCCTGTGCTCACAGCCCTGGCCTCAGGGGCCTTGTCTGGGCAGGGGAGAGAGTTGGGCAGGGTTTGTGTCCCCTGGGACCCCCTGGGATACAGTCCCACAGAGCAGGCCCCTGGCTGAAAAGACAGTCTGGCCAAGCTTCTGACTCTTAGCAGGAACAGGCATCTGCTGCTGAGAAGACAAGAGGAGAATTCACAGTGAATCCAGGAGCAGAGAGAAAAGAGGAGAGAGAGAGGGAGATGCAGTAACTGGGGAAATTAGGTACTCAGAGATAACAAGAAAGAGGTTAGCAAGCCAGAGAACAGGGCCGGATCTGGTTCTGTCAGCACTGTCCTGCTTCCTCCTCGGATGAGTGGATGGTGCAGACCCTTCCCCTAGATGGGGTGGCCCTGCTTTCTGCAGCTCTCTAGTCCAGTGAATCGCCTGTCCCACCCACTCTGGTCTACTGGAGCAGAGAAAAAAGGAGAGAGAGGAGGAGATGCAGGGCCTGGGGAAGTGGTGAGGTCCTCAGAGATAACAAGAGGCTAGCAAGTCAGAGAACAGGGCCAGGTCTGGCTCTGCCACTGCTATCCTCAGTTTCCCCCTTGGAAGAGTGCATGGTTCAGACTCCTCCCCTAGCTGGGGTGGCCCTGCTCTCTGCAGCTCTCTATATCCAGTGAGTCACCTGTCCCATCCACTCTGGTCTACCTGGAGCCCCTGTTCCTGCACAGGGCCCGCACTCCCGCACACCTCATACATATGTGATGATGGATGATACGTGATGGTCAACCAACACTAGAAGCTACTGGGTATAGTTTTCACAAAGGCAAGAAAGTGATTCTTTCTCAACATGGAGAAATGAACACAAGGAGATTCAGTCTCCTGTCAAAATATCAGTTATATGACCATATAGGAACAAAGTAAAGGCATAAACTCAGGACAAAGAGAGCAGGGTGAGCATGTTAGATAAGAGAAGTGCAGACATTTTCGGAAGCCTGAAAGCGGTGGATCAATAGAAAACGACTATGCACACCTGAGAAAACTGAAAGCCAATAGTCTGTGAATCTACACAAATCCTGGGAAGGCTCGAGAGCTGACGGTACAGGTTGCCCAGTGGAGGGGACTTGGATGGAAGCCAGGAAAGGGGTTATGACTTTCAAGGATAACTCATCCAGATTGAAGCTCTAAAAATGAGGCTGTCTCAACTGGCTGTGAGTCATTCGTGTGCCTGTCCCACCCCTGCAGGGATGGACTGGGACTTCCAGCCCTGAGAAGGCTCAGGGAGAATGGCAACCAGCAGAGAAGTCCCAGCATCTGGAGAAGCCAGACTCCTCTGGGCCTAGCCACATCCCTGAGTCAGTGTATGACCGGGGACTCACCATCTGACTGTGATGCTGACTGCCTTCCTCTTGTCCCCACCCCAGCAAGGCCGCCTGAGGGCAACCAGTGGGAGGCAAGTGGAAACCTTGAGGGAAAGCCCTGGAGTCACCATTGTGTTAGGTGAAGTTCCAGTCTTTGAGGATCCCGTGGGCACCTGAGCAAGTCACACCAAGAAACAGGGTCCACATCGGGACAGAGTCTACTCAAGGACAGGTCTACCTGGGGACAGGGTGTGACCTGCTGGCCTGGCTGATGTTGTCCTGGTGGCAGTGGCCCTGTGAAGATGTGTTAGAGGCAGACAGGCCTCTTGTCCCCCAGCTCCGGCATGTGGCCAGTCACTGGCATGGCTGTACTCAGCTGGTTGCAGAGCACTCAGCTGATGAGGGAAAAGGACAGAACATAAAAGGCCTGGTGGGAATTCCAGTGGTGATAAGTGTTCGCTGAGACTGAGTATGATGTGAACCCAGCGCTCTTTCATTCTGTCACAGCTGCAGTCTGCAGTCCCTGTTCCTGGGTGGACCCTGTCCCTGGGTGAACCCCATCCTGGTGAACCTTGCTCCTGGGTAGACCCTGTCCCCAGGTAGACCCTGACCTTGGGTAGACTCTGTCCCTATGTGGACCCTGTCTCTTGGTGTGACCTGTCCCTAAGTGACCCTGTTTGGGGTTGTACCCTGTCTCTTGGTGGACTCTATCTCTTGGTGAACCCTGTCTCTGGGTGGACCTTGTCACGTTGTGAACACTTTGCATGAACCTTGTCCCTGTATGAACCCTTCCCCTGGGAAGACCCTGCCCCTATGTGAATTCTGTCATTGGGTGGGCTCTGCACCTTGATGGAACCTGTCCTTGGGTGCACCCTATCTCTTGGTGGATCCCGTCTCAAGATGGACCACATTCCTGGGAGGACTCTGGCTCTGGGGGGACCCTGTCCCTCAACAGTCCTCATCAGACGTGAACCTTGGTTTTGTGTGCTGGATGCCACCCCAGCAGCCATGGCTGGCACATGTCCCCTCCAAACACCATCTCAGGGAGGGCAACGTGTGGGATGGGGGCTGGCAGAAGCAAGAACACCAGGTCCTGGAATGGCTGACCCCATACGTCCTTCGAAGCTTGCCTGGCTGCTAGTTGCCCTGGAAGTCTCAGAGAGGTGGAAGAGCCCCCCTGTTGTGCCCTTCAAGACACACACTTGGAGTTGGCGGCTCCAAAGCTCAGGAGGGGCTCAGAGAGCGCACATTGGAGAGCAGCTATCTTTGTTATCTTGTCCCACAGGGAGGCCCTGGCAGGCTCCAGACTAACAACAGGCCCTGGCCGTGGCCCTGGCTTTTCGGGGACTATTGCCTCCCTGTGTAACCCTGCAGACAGCCTCGACACCTGACAGCACCTCTGGGCTTCTGGAGAGAAGGAAATAATCCTCTCAGGTGTCGGTAGCAGACCCAGGAATCCCCTCCCAGCAAAGCCGTCTTGTCCTTCGGGGCTTGTCCCAGCCTCCTTCTCTCGCCTTCCAATCAGCAAAGACAGCCAAGACTGGGTCGCTGCTCCGTCTCACCTCCCCAGTGTGCCTGGCCCAAATGTTTGGCTTCTCTTGCCTGGGTCACTGTCGTCTTCCTACCTGCCAGAGCTGCATCCATTACACACCCGAGTCATGGCAGGGTCACCTCTGCTCACACCACTGAAGGCTCCCACCATCGTGAAGGTCAAAGCGCTCAGACACGAGTTTATGGCTGTGCCCGACCTTCCCCACAGGCCCCCAACCTCCTTCCTCTGGCTCCCAGTTCACCCTGCTCACGGCCTCTGCCTGCATCCCTCTGTCTGGGATGTTCACAGAGGTTTCTCCCTCCTCCCTGTGGTTCTCATATGGCTTTCTCAGCCCTCTGCAGCTGAGGACTTAAGCCCCACGCCACCCCCAGCTTCAGGCTGCCCTTTCCTGTTTGGTTTTTTCCATTGCACTTGTTCTTGTCTGGCCTGGCTTGTATTTACCTGTCCGTTGGCATCTGGGTCTCCCCCACTGGAAGGAGAAACAGGAGCAGTGGCAGCTGGGGACAGGGGTGTGCTGGTCCCACTGCCCCACCCACTCTGATGATCTGACCATCAGCATTACTATTGCTGAGGGAGGGTGTCGTCATTCCTATTTTATAGATGAGAATGAAAGGAACAGGTCTCCGTCCTGTGCCCTGTGGGATTGGCTGGACTTTTCTGCTTCCAACCTGCACAAGAGGAGGAAAAAGCTGGTGCCAGGAACTTCTCCCTGGCCCCTCCACCTGAGGGGAGTGGATTTAGGGTCCTAGGCTCCCCCAGGGAGAGGGCTGTCTTCTTTGCCCTGATGACTGGGGAGACAGAACTGTAGCTCCTTTCTCAGGAGGCCCCACAGGACATGCAGACACCTGACCTTTCAAGAAGCCATTTTTTCCTGCCCTTGAGCAGCATTTGCAGGTGGAGATGAGAGAGGATAACTCGAAGGCTGGAGCTCCCACTGGCTCAGCTGGGCAGATGGGTCTGGAGAGTCTGCAGATTCGGTGTCTATCCCAGAAGGACCCAGCAGGCCCCATGTCTGCTGTCATCCTGGAGCAGCTTCACAAGGCCTTCTCTACAGATCGGGCACACCAGGGATTGGGACTGCCTTCTCTAAAAGGAGCTGATGACTTTATCCCCTACAGGGAAGAGACCCCCCATTGGAATGCAGCCCTGTTCTCTGAGCTTGGTGGTCTGAGTTACCTACAGATGGTGGGGGGGTCATGAGGCCAGGACAAGAGGGGCCCTTTGGCTTCCTTGTCCAAGATGAGAGACTCTTGACTGGAGCCACTAGGCCTGGGACCCACTGATGGCATAGGCATGCAGATCCTCCTGTGTCTAAGGGTTCAGCATCCTTCTATGTCCTGTTACAGTTGTGGGTTCTGCTCCTAGAGCCTTGCCACATGCAGGAGCCGGGATCTAAGGATGCAGAGTGTCCCAGGCACCTTCAGAATGAGTGATGAGAGGTGGAAGGAGCAGGTCTGTGTTGGGTGGGCCCAGCGAGTGAGCCGTGAGCAGCCCCAGGGAGGAGCGAGGTGGGAGGGTGTGGAATTGGGCTCCAGACCGGGCTCACTAGAGATCGACCCCAAGGACCTTTTCTTTCCTGCGACTGGCCACTCCAGCGGTCCTACTCCACCCACACTGACAACCACTTTCCGACCTCCCACTGGGTCCTGGTTGAGCCCACAGTCAGTGAGGGAGACAGAGGCAGATGGCGGGACAGCGCTGTGTGATGAAGGTTGTGATGGAAGATGCAGTGGTGGATGCTCAGCCCAGTCTCAAGGTCTCTAAGGGAGCAGGGCAGGGAGGTCACCGCGAGGTGTCGACTGGTGGCCCAGCTGGCCCTGAGACAGGCAGCAGTGGGGCCGGCCCACACAGAGGGGAGAGAACAGAGCCTGGATGTGAGGTCCGTGCGTGTCGGCAAGAATGAGCAACGAGGCAGGGTGCCACGGAGTTGAGAGGCGGGACACACCAGACAGGGACCGGGCAGGGTGCTGACCAGCGTAGATCTTCTCTCACCAGCTGGAGGCGTCAAGCTGGGGAGTGATGTGGCCAGCCTCAGATCTGATGTCTTGAAAGAGTGTGGATAAGAGGGAGGCTGACTGGAGGCATGGAAACCAAGAAAGAGACGTAGAGGTGACCCCTACCAGTGCGTGGCGGCCCAGCAGTGGGAGGGAATGACCAGGAGGCACCGTGGGCTGGGATGTGGCCTTGATTGGATGTGGAGGACAGGCCAAAGGGTGGATCTTTTGCAGCAGCTACGGGAATAGGGGACATTGGAAGCGCTTCCAGCTGAGCCATCTTGGGGGTCTTCCCTGGTGGGGCCCATGGTGGCCGGGTGGGATGGCCAGAAGTGGTGGGGTCTGCTGGCTTGGAGCATTCCCAGGCTGCAAGCCAGGCAGGCAAAGTGCTTAAATATTTATCACAACAGAAATTGATGCTGGAGAGCTAAATTGTCAAAAAGTAAGTTGAAATGAGAGGGAGTAGGGCCTCTGAAATCCATTGTGCAGCACTGGCCCTCTGCGTATTTCATTGACTTCTTGGAGGGCCAAGGGCCCAGACGTTCAGGATGTCAGGAGGTTCTGCGGTGGATACTCCAGTGCTCCTCCCAGCAGCAGCTCATTATTCTGGGGCTGTGTGGAAGGCCAGATGCATAGATGCTTGAAAAAAGAAGAGGGAATAAAACCATGATGGATGGGGGTGGACCTGTGTCAAGCTACTGAACGAATAGTAAGAGAGAGAAGCCAGTTGAGCATGGAAATAAGGAAATGGCAGTGGGGTGTTCGGAAAGAGCTCTTAATTTAGAATCAGCCAGACCCACATCCCTTTCCCAGCTCTGAGAATTTAAGAACGTGTCTGAATATCTCTGGATTCTACAAATTATAGACAACATGCTCTACACTCATCATCCTCACCATCACCATCATCACTGTCACCCATTGCTATCACCATGGTTATTACATCATCACCATCACCATCATCACCATCACCATCATCATCATCACCTCTCATCACCACTAATCATGACCATCATCTTTATTATCACCTTCATTGTGCTGGCCCCTTACTGTGTTCCCAACACATGACTTGGTCTATGTCTGAAAACAACTGCATCATGATAGATTACTGAGGAAATGGAGGCATAGCAATTTAGACCCAAGTGGACCCAAACTCCGACAGTGGCAGAGCGTTTCTGGCTGATTGCTTGAGCATCTCCCAGATAGAGGTGGTTGAGAGTATCGCATGCCTTTGCATCATGAAGACACACACAATGATGTCTATAAATTGCTGGCTGGAAGCAGATTTTATGAAATGGCAGTTCTTGTCACCTGTGCTTTTGTGGTTGAAGAACAGCCATGTTCTAGTCTTTTCCAGGGTGAACCCTGTGAAGCGTGAACAAAGTCCAAGGACATTTTTGAGATCCTTCTGTGTGCTGGGTGATGTGCAGGCAAATGCTGGTCCATGAGGCCTCTGAGTCCAGCACCAAGAAGCATGTCTCCCCATCTCTGTGGCTGGGTCAAAGAGGTACTTATTCTGTGGGTGATAGGTGAAGGCTGCTGCCTGCTTCCCAGTAGGTCAAAGCCCCATGGTTTCTGTGTCACTTTCCAGAGACAAGGCTGGTGATAGAAGAGCCTGGTCAGTGACTGCCACAAAGCCAGTCAAGGCCAAAGACAGGGAAGCTTCTGCTCAGTTGCTCATTTGGGTGCTTGTGTCTGTGCCCAGGCCCTGGGTTGGTCAGCAAATACGGCTTCCATCAGAGAATTGGTCTTTTGCATTTTGAGAGCAACTGGCTAATGGATTTGAATACAGTTTGATTACTTTGATAGAGCACACTCAGCAGAATGCATTTTAAGGGCAGAAGGAAGAAGGAGAGGCCTTGCAATTATTCTACCCCACTGCATAATTTATTTCATGCACTGTGGAGTCGCCTCTGGTATTATTGCACTTTTGGCAAAGGGCAGAACAGAGAAACTGTTTTCTCATTGGATTGCATAGACCTTTCCACCTCATTAAAGGTTCAAATTTATTTTTAGACTCAAGTCAGAGTCTCATTTCCCAAAGATTAGCCATTTGCAAAAATGTATGCTTCCAATCTTTTCCTCTCTTAATGTCTTTTTTAAGAAAGGAGAGAGGATGGATCAGAGTTAAGAGTAACTTAGGGTCAAGAAGTGTTGGGGGAGGAGGAGCCTTCAGGCAACCCTGGGAGGGTGTTGGGTTGCTCTGTGGTCTCATGTGTGTGGGTTAAATTCCCACCTTGTCTGTACCTTGGACAGTGACTGAGATTCTGTGTCCCAGTCTTCTTGTTTTCAGCACGGAAAGCACAGTGTCCGGCTCCATGCCAACGTGATGTTCAGTGGGATGTGCTGAAGGAAGCCCCTGCTGTGCTTCAGTAGGGGGTTGTATGCACTTGGTCCCTCCCTTCCCCCTCTGCCTCTCTAAGTGGCACTGCAGCTGCACATCTGCAAGATGCCTGGGCATTTGTGGTCACACAGTGGAAGCCTGGGATCAACTTATTGCCAGCATGATGTCTGGACCATACTTATGCATACATGCACATGAGGATGCATACATGCACATGAGGATGCACACATGCACATGTCTGCAAAGATGCACACACACACTTGTGAGGATGCAGACATGCACATGCCTGCACAGAGGAACACACACATACCTGTGAGGATGCACCACAGATGCATGTTTGTGAGACACACACGCACACACACAGGGATGAAAGGTGGTGCTGTAGATGCAGCTAAGTAGGCCACAGACTCTTGCGTTCCCGTGGCCACATGCGTTCCCAGTAATGCAGTGCTCCCTGCTCCATGGGAATGGTATTTTCCATGGTGTCCACACTTCCCTTGGCTGAGCACCCTGGAGGTTTGGGAAAGGGAAGTCCACTGCCTCCGCAGCTACCCCAGCAGAGACCAGAGGTAGGACTGCAGG